>NW_023662699.1:0-15816 GCF_015228065.2 Penaeus monodon | reverse complement strand
TCGGGAAACGGAAAAAAACAAACTGGCCTTTAATTCCCCGACCACCCTTTCCACCTTACTACGTTTGTCCCCTTCCTTTTCACCCAACATTTCTATTAAACATTTTGGGGAACGACGGGGAAAACCCTTTTTTTCCCCTCCCACACTGGCCATGAAGTCTTTTTGCATTTTATTTTTTTTTCCCCAAAAATCAAAACGAACCCCAACCCTTCCCTTCCAAGATTTACCCATAGCAACTTTTTTAAGGCCCTTTTTTGCTTGTGCAAACAAAAGTAATGATGGTTAGGCAACCCCAGTTTTTTTTTAAGTACCTTGAATATTTTTAACAATTTTTCACCTATCCAAAATCAGCCCTTTTTTCCCCTTGTAAATTTTTTTGAAGAACATATCAACAATCCAGAAAAATTTTCCCGGGTGCTGGTGATTCAAATATTTAGTGGTCTTATTTTGATCTTTTGAAAAGGGCCCAAATATGGATTTAACCACACGGCCAAGCCAACCATATCCTTCAACCTTTCCCCCCCAAAGGGGCCCATACATGGAAAACATTGGAGTTTTTTTTCCAATAAAGTCCCTTTTCTTTTTTCCGAAAACAACCTTGTTGGTTAGGATTTATTACCCCCTTCTAACTTTAATTTTTTTTTTTTCCTCAATTCCAAGGTTGTTTTCCCCCACCGAGGAAAAGTGCCTTCAGTCCCCAATAATTTTTTTTTTTCCTCAGTGCTGAAAAACTACCAACCAGGTTTTTAATCCCGTTTTTCTCAACACTAGAAACATAGACACTTTGCCATCTTTTTTGCCCTCTGAATCCTTTTTTTTCCTTATACCTGCCCTTTTTTTTCCATCAAGCCCTTTCTTCCCAATTTCTGCAATAAACAACCTATTTCCTTTCTTGGGCTACCAAACCAATGGCTTTTTGATTATTCCTACCTTCTTGAAAATTTTTTTTCCACCCTATTTTTTCCGTTTTTCACAATAAGGCCTTTTCCCAAACCCTCTTACTTTTTTTCTGTAATGAATGTTTTTCTTCCCACCACAATTTCCAGCAAGTTTTTTTTTCCTTGGGTTATCCATTTTTTTTGGCTCAAAATTGTTAAGGAAATCAATATCCTTTTCTGTTAAAGAAAAAGCCGCCTCCATTCACTTTCCCAACTTTTATAGAACTCCGCACAAATATATTCCGTGGGGTCACCAGCCCCGCAAAAAATTTCCTCCCTTTTTTTTCCATATATAACCCCTAAATTCTTTCCCCCCCTTATATGGTGTTTTTTTGTCCCCGTAACATATTTCTGGCCCTCCAAAACTTTCTTCACTCACCTTTGCCAAAATAAAACTGGCGGTTGTTCTTTTTTTTAAGCCTAGCTACCTTTTTTCACCAATTCACAACTCCATTTTTGTGAAGCCCTATTTAACTGAATCATGGCCCTAATCATCCCTTTTTTTCCCTTGACATCCCTTTTGGCCCTTTTTTTATCTCTAAGAAGGTAAATGGTTTTTTTGTTTTTTTTCCCCACCCAATTTTTTCCCTTTTCTCCGAGGCTAACCATTTCCAAAAAATTCCCCCTTCTTCATATTTCTCTCCCATATTTATCTATTCCTCTTACCCTTTTTCCTTTTTCCTATGAGGATGCTCCTTTTTCCCATTTCCACCATTCCTTCCTCTTTGTCCGATCCTTTATTCCCCTTCCCCCAAATCCCCCTTTTCCCCTCCTACAAATCCTTCCTTCCTTTTTAAAATTCTCCTTTTCTATTTTTTTCCACCTAAATTCTTCAAACATTCCCCCACCTTCTGTTCCCAGCTTCGCCCATTTTTATCTGTTATCACTCCTTTCCAGTACCCGTGTCTATAAAGATTGGCCTCCAAATTACCAATTCCCGGGTTTACTGGTTTTCAACTTTAGTATTTTTCCTACTCCCCCACATACAAACCTTTCCACTTCCTCTTTGAAAAATCATCTATTTAAAAAAACAGAAAATATTGTCCCCTATCCTCTTTCAAAAATTACAGTCCCCCCCCCCAATCCCTTGCCCTTTTTTTTTTTTGGGTTTTTTTTCCCCTTTGGGGGTGGTTTTTTTAGGAGGGGGGGGGAAAAACGGGGGGGGGACCCCCCAAATTGGGGGAATTTTAAAAAAACCCCTTGGGGCCCCCCCCCAAACCCCCCTCGATCAAAAAATTTTTTTTTTTGTTTTGGTTTTTTTATTTTTTCCCCCCAAACTTTTTTTCCTTTTTTTCTTTTTCCCCTTTTTCCCAAAAAACCCTTTTTTTTTTTTCTACCCCCCTCCTGGGTTTGGGGGGGAGGGGGCCGTGCCTGAAAGGAATAAAAAAGGTTTTGGGAAAAATTTTTTTGGGGGCCCCAGTCCTAAAAAGGGGCCCCTGAGGGGAAAAGGCCCAAAGGGGGCAGGGAAAAAAAATTTCCCCCCTGATTTTTAAATTTTTTATCTAGCCCCCCCTTTTCCCCCCCCCAAAAGGGCCCTGGGGGGGGGGTGGACTTTTTTTTTTTACCCCCCAACATAATTTTCCAGGCTTACCATGGCCCCAAGAAAAAAAAAAAATTAACCCCCCAAACTTTAGAGGCAAAATTTGAGGCCCCCTTGGGGGCCCCTTTATAAAAATAGCCCCCCCCAAAAAAATTTTTTTAAAAAACCCCCCCCGATTTCCCCCCTGCCCCCCCAGGCCTTCCCCCCTTTTAAAACCAGGTTTTTTTCCCAAAAACACTGCCAACAAAACCTACCCCCCCTAAATCAATTTCCAAACAAAAGAAAACCAGAAAAGGCCAAAAACCCCCAATTTCCTTAAGAAAAAAAATTTTTCCCCCAAATTTTCCCCCCCCCACCCCACCCCCTTCAATTTTTCCCAAATTCCCTTTTCAAACCCCCCAAAAAACCCCCCCCCAAAAATCAAACCACCCCCAAACCCCCTCCCTTAAAATTTTACAATTTTTTTCCCCCCCAAAAAAAAAAAAAACCCCAACCCTCCCTAAACAACCTACTCCCCTCCACCCCCCCAAACCCCCCCCCCCTTTTCGAAACCCCCTATCATAAAAAAAAACCCAATATTGAAATACCCTTTTTGAAAACCCACAGCCCAAAAGGGGAAAACCGTTTTTTTTTTTTCCGTGTTTTCCCCCCTCCCCCCAATTTTCCCCTTTACAAACCCACCCTTTTTCTTTTTTTTCCAACAATGCCCCCCCCAAAAAAAAAAAGTGGGAAAAAAAATTTTCCCCCTTTTTTCCCCGTACCCCGACCCCGGGGAAACCGCCCCCCCCCCTTTTGTCCCCCCCAAAAACACCCCCCGAAAACCAAAGGGGCTAAAAGCTTTTTAAACAAAAAAAAAAAAAAACAAAAATAAATGGTAACCCCCCTTTTCCTTGGGCAAAAAACCCCCCTCCAAACCCCCCCTTTAATTTTTTTTTTTTCAGGGAAAAAACAGTTTTAAAATCTCCCCGCAAATTGCCCCCCAAAAAATTATGACAAAAGAAATTGGTCGGGATTTGTGGGAAAAAGGACCCTACTTTCCCCGGGCCCCCCCTCAAGACTATAAAAATAAAAACCCCCCCATAAAACAATTGCCCCCCCTCCCCCCCAAAATTTTCCCCCCAAAAAGGGAAGGGAAAAAAACCCCCAAAAACCAAACCCCAAAAAAAAATTTACCTTTTTTCCCCGTAAAAAAATAAAACCTTCCCTTTTTAAACGTTTATATGGAGGGAAAAAAAATCCCCCCCCCCTGTTTCCGCCCCCCATAAAAAACCCCCCTCCACGTTCCAGGGGGCCCCAAAATTGTTTTGGGCCTTAGGAAAAACCCAGCCAAAAACATTCCCCCGTTTTTTTTTTCCACACCCAAAATGAAAAATTGGGGGGCCCAAAACCTGGCCATCCCCGGGGATCTAACTCCCCCTTTCCACAATTTTCACGAAAACATGTGGCCCCCCCTTGGGGGCGGCCCCCAAAAATGTAAAAATTTTTTTAGAGGGTCCCCACCCTAAAAATTTTGAGCCCCCCCCCCTTGAGGTAACAACCCCCTAGTTTTAAAAAAAACTTGGGGAATCAAAACTACGTGAAAACCCGACCAAGAACCATTTTCGAACGTTTTTTTTTCCCTCTCTTAAAACCCCCCCTTACTCCAGTAAAATTTACTTAAAATTCCCCAAACCAATTATCCAAAAAAACCCCCCCCCCCCTACACCCCAAAAAACCCCCCTCCCTTCTACCCCCCCCTTTTTCCCCCCAGTCCCCCAAACTTTTTTTTTCCCCATCCCCAAAAAACCCCCAAAAACCTCCAAAATTTTCCCCCTTTAAAGAAATTTTTTCCAAAAATCACCCCCCAAAAAAAACCCCCCAAACCCCCCTTCCCCTTCCCCCCCTCGCACTACCCAAAAAAAAAACAGACAAAAAACTTTTTTTTTCCCCCCCCCCCCCCTCTTCCCCCCCCCCACAATTTAAAACCCTCCACCTTTCCTTTTCCCCCCTTTTTGGGCTTTTTGGGAAAAAAACACCCAGTCCCCCCCCCCCCTTTTCCCCCCCCCTCCACAAGAAAACCCCCCAAAATTTTTTTCCCCCCAAAAAAACTCCCAAAAAAAACCCCTCAGAAAAGAAAAAGGAAAAAAAAAAAAAAATATTAAAAAATTACCTAATTAAAAAAAAAAGGGGGCCCAAAAGAACCTCCAAAAAAATCTTAAAAAAACCCCCCCCCCTGCTTTTTTTTCCACACTCCAAGAAAAACTTTTTTGATATCCTTTCCCCCTTCCTCCTAACATATCCCCCCCAAACCCCCCAAAATCCTTACCCCCCTCCCCAACCCCAAACCAAAGCCCACCCCCCCCCCCAAAACCCCCCCAACCCCGCCCACTTTTTTCCCCCCCCACCATCCCCCTATCCCTTTCCCCCCCCCTCCCCCTGGGAAATACAACACGTTGGGGAAAAAAACCCTTTAATGTTTTCCCCAAAGTAATCCCCCTTTTCCCCTTAAAAGAAACCCTCCATTCCCAAAAATACCCCTCCCCTAGTGAAACCCCCCAATTTCCCACAATTTTCCCCCCCCAATTCAGACCTCCCCCCCATTTCCCCCCCCCTTTTTTTCCCCCCCCCCCCTAGCTGCCTTTCCCCCCCCCAAAAAAATCCAGTAAAAAAAAAAAAATTCCCCTTTCATTTGGAAATTTGGGGGTTTTTTTTCCGCTCCCCCCACAGACCTGACCCCGCCCTTTTTTCCCCCTTTTTATAGCCCCCCCCCCTTTTTTAAAAAAAAGCCTTCAAGAGACCTTTTTTTTCCCAACACTCCCCCCAAAATAACCAATCCCCAAATTTTTATATTTTTTTCCCCCCATACTTATAAAAATCCCAAAAAAAAAACCCACCTTTTATGTCCCCAACCTCCCTTTTAAAAAAAACCAATTTTGTCCCCCTTTTCCCAAAACAGTTTTTTCCGTATCATCCTTTTTCCTTAAAAATAATGTTTCCCCCCTTTCAATCCCCCACCCCAAATCCTAAATTATCTTTTCCCCCACGTTTTTTAAAAAAAACAACCCCCCGTCCCTCTGTTTTTCCCCCCCATTTTTTCCCCCCCTTTCACCCCCCTCCCAACCTATCAGAAAATCCTTTTTTTAAAAAATTTTCCCCACAAATTTTTACTGCTTAAAAAAACAACCTATTTCTTTTTTCCTAAAAAAAAACCGTTTTACCAAATCCCCCTTCATTTTAAACTAATTTTCCCTTACCCCAAAACCCCCCGACCCTAACCCTTTCACTCAACCAATTTTTTTTTTGGGGGAAGCCTTAAGACAATAAAATTCCCACAACTCAACCCCCCTTTCCCAAAAAACATTAAATTATAGTGGCTACAGAAACCTTAGGAATTTCCCCCTAGCACATTTCCCCTTTTTTGCTTTTAAAACCATTAAAAACCCTTTTTTAAACCATTTAACCCCCACCTTGTTGGGGCCCCATCCTCACCTTTTTTTAAAAGGGAAAAAAAACTTTTTTTTGCCCCCTTTCATAAAAAAGGAAAAATAAAAAAACCCTCCACTTCCTTTTTAATCCCCCCTTTTTTCCAAAAACCCCCTTTTTTCACCTTTTTAAATCAAATTCCAATTTTTTACCTCATTTTAACTCCCCCCCCTTTTTTTTTTTCCCCCTTTTTCCAAAAATACCAAAAAAACCGTTTTTTTGAAAATCTAAACCTTTTGTTGTAAAAAGGAAAACCCTTTTCCCCCCCCCTTTCACCCATTTTTTTAATCAAAAATGCAATTTTGGGCCCCTTTGTTTGTAGCCCACTTTTTTTATCATTTTTTTAAATAATAAAACCCCAACCTTTTCCCCATTTTTTATTTTTTTTCCCATCTTTGGGGGGGCCTTAAAGGGTGTTGTTTGTATACACTTTTTCCCCTTCCAAAATAAAGCATCGGGGACCTGACCAAATGAAAACAACAGGATCCAGGTTTGGAAACAAAATAAATTTTTTCCCGGGGGGGAACATGTATGAAAAAAAACAGTATTTGTGTTACTTAAAGGTTGGGGGTTAAAATGAAGTTAAAAATTTTTTTTAAAGTTTTCCATGGCCATCTTTTGGTGCAATCTTTCATCCCCTGACCTTGATATCCGATAGAACAAATTTTTTTTTAATATATTTTGCTTAAAAAACATTAAAGCTTTTTACAAAGGCTTTTTGCTTTTTTACTTTTCTCCATTTTTTTGCCACACAGTTAAAAAATTTTACCAAAAGCAAAGCATGCCCTATTGGGGGGACAGGGGCCTTAAAAAAACCAAACAATTTCTGGCCTTGTCTTTTTTCTCTTTTTTTCAAACCCCACTCAAATTCACATAAAAAAAATTTGATGGGCACAAAAAACAACCGTTGAGTAACTAAAGTAGCATTATTAACATTACCACCCACTTAAAAATTAAAACCAAAACCCTTGGTCATTTTTTTTTAAGTGGTGGAAAATGTAAATATTGCCTCCCTTTTATTTTTATTTCCAACTTGTGTTAGTGCCATCCATTATTTTAGGGTGGATGAGTTTTTTAGACAGAGAGAAAAAACTGTTTCACCCCCCCCAAATCCCTTGCCCGTTGCTTTGTCGTGGGGGGGGCTTTAGGAAGGCGGAAGACGGGGGGGACCCAATTGAAAGGGGGAAAATTCCCCCCAAAACCCTTTTGGGACTCAGCCCTCGTTCAACTAAAATTTTTTGCTGGTTTCCCCTTTATTTTTTCCCTTTTTTCCCCACCTTTTTGGGATCTGTTTCCCCCCACCAAAAAACCCCCTTCTGCTAATCCCCACCTCCAAAAGGTTTGTGGGGAGCCGTGGCTTGAAAAAGGAATGAAAAGGCTGAACTTTTTGGGGTTTTCCGGTCCCTGAACGGCCTGAGGAAGGGAGCCATGGGGCAAACGGTAATTCCCCCTGATTTAGTTATCTAAGCCCTTTACCCCCCCCCAAGGGGGACCCTGAGGGGTGGACTTGGTTTTTTTATTTTCCCCAAACATAATTCCAGGCCTTACCATTGGCCAGTAAAATGAAAAAAAAACTTAATCCCCTTACTATTTAGGGGGGGCAATGAGGGCTTGCCCCCTTTATCAAAATAGCCCCAAAAACGATGAAAAAAAACCCCAACCCGATTCCTTTTTGACCACGGCTCCGAACACTGCCAAATAAACTAAACCCCCCTAAATTTAAAATTACCTACTAGTACAGTAGCCCAAAAAAATCATAAGGAAAACATTTTTAAGGAACATTTTTTCCCACTCTCCCAGCCAAGGGCCCAAACTTTAAAACACCTTTTCTACCCCCCAAACAACCTCCAACATTCAACCACCCCATCCCCCTCCCTTATTAATACCTTAACAGCCTTTTTTTGCCCACCCTCCCCCCCAAAAAAAACAACCACCCCCCCCCCAATTTACTCCATCCTTTCGTCAGGGGCCCCCCGCCCCCTTCGGGCCTTCCCCCCCTTATCTCTTCTACAAACAATTTTTTTTTTGAATTACCCTCTTCCCAGCCCCAGCCAAAAAATGGGGGGGGACCGATTTTTTTTTTCGTGGATTCCCTTTCCTACTTTCCTGAACAACACCCTTCTCTTCCAAACAATGTTTCCAAAAAAAAACCCAGTAGGAAAAAAAGTCCCCCCCCTTTCCAAAAGCCCGAAACCGAACCCCCCCCCCCGTCTTGTCACAGTATAAACATCCGGAAAAAACCAAAGCTATGGCATTTAAAAAAAAAAAAAACTAACAGACCCTATAATGGTAAAAAACCCCATCCCTTGCAAAAAAAAAAAACCCCATTCCAACCCCCCCAATTTTTGCAACCGGAAACAGTTTTTCCAAATCTTCCCCCCGGGGCCAAAATTTTTGGGGCCAAATTTTCTATGACAAAAAAGATTGGTCAGATTTTTTGGGGAAGAAGAAACCTACTTTGGCCTGTCTCACAGACTTATGATTGCAACGTCAGTAACAAATGCTTACTCCTTTTCCCCCCCAAGGGTAATCCGAAAGGAAAACCCCACAAAAAAACCATAGCCAAAAAAATTAAAACCCTTCCTTTAGACAATGGAACCTTTCCCCTTTTAACCTTTTTTTTTATATAGGGAAGGAAGAATTCCCTCCCGGGGTTTTTCGTCCATCCAACCCTCCCTTTCCCGCCTCCGTCCAAAAAAATTTTTTGGCGTCTAGGACACCCAGCCCCAAACTTTTTGGGCCTTTTTTCCACAGCCCAAGATGCCCCACTTAAATTTTGGGGCCCCAAAAACCTGGCGCCTTTTACCCCGAATTTCAAAAATGCCCCTGCAAAAATTCCCACGCCCCCTTTAAAAAAACAACCAACTGTGGGGCGGCCCCCCCAAATAATGATTTTTTTTTTTTTAAGAGGCCTGTCCCACCTACAAAAATTTGAGTCTAAAGGTAGCAACTCTCAGATTAAAAAAACTTGGGCCCTCAACACTACGTGAAGCCAGACAAGAAAGGCATGTTTCGGAACGTGGTTTTCCCTCTCTTTACTCCTTACTCCAGTAATATTACTGCTCCCATTTTCTACCAATTTACCCCCTAAAAACCCCCCCCCCCTAAAATTTTAAAACCCCCCCCCTCTTTCTAACCTTACCTTCCCCAGTTCAAACTTTTTTTTTGCCAATCCAAAAAATCCACGGGGGGACCCCTCCAATCTCTAACTAACAAAAAATATTTTTCAATCACCAACTACAAACCCCAAAACACCTTTCCCCCTTTCCCCCCTCCTGGGCAAAAAAACCCGTAAAGACAGGAAAAAAAAAAACGTTTTTTCCACCCCCTTTTCTTCCCCTACCACACAAAATCCCCCCTCCAAACCTTTTTCCCTTTACTCCTTGGTTTTTGGGAGAACCCAGGTTCCCCCTCTTTTCTTCCCCCCCCTCACAAGGAAAAAAAAAATTCCTTTTTTCCCCAAAAAAAAACTCCCAAACCAAAAACCCCAGGAAGAAAAAAAACCATTGAAAATATTCAAAGATTTACCTTAAAATAAAAAAAAATTGACCACTAAAACCTCCAAATACAAAAAATTTCCTGGCCCTTTCCTTTCCCCACACCAAGTAACTGCTGATAATCCCCATCCTCCTTCCTAACGATTTTTCCCCCCTAACCACCCAATCCCTCCTAACCCCCCTCCCCATCAACAGCCCCACCCCCCCCCGGAACCCCCAAAAAACCCCGCCCCCACAAAAAAAACCCTCCCCACCATCCCCTCCATCCCTTCCACTCCCTCCGGGATTACACCACGTTGAAATCCCTTATGTCAAAAAAGAAAATCCCCTTTCCTCGGGGGGGAACCCCTCCATTTTTTTCCCTAATCCCCCCTCCCTTAGTAGAACACCAAACTACCAACAACCTTCTCCCATCTCAGAACCTTTCTCAACCCCTTTTTTCCCACCCCTCTAGCTGCTTTCCCCCCTCAAAAAAATCTCCAAAAACACGTAACCTTAACAATCCTAAAAAAAGGTAAAAAAAATAACATTCCTTTTCATTGGAATAATTCGCGGTTTTTTCCGTTTCCCCAGGAACCCTGACCTTCGTCCATAATCCTTTCCCCTCTTTTTAATTCCATCTATTTTTTATGCCTTTCAAGACCCCCCTTCTTTACACATCCTCCCAATACCAATCCCCCCAATTTTACTTTTTCCCGTCTCTTCCCCCCCCCCATTCCCCTTTATGTTCCTCATTCCATAACTTTATCAATCAAAAAAAAAAAAAACCTTAAAATGTCACACCTTCCCTTTTCCAAACCAATGTTCCCTTTTGCACAGTTTTATCCTTTAAAAATTTCCCTTAAATCGTTTTTGGTTTCACAGTGAATTTTTAAAGTTTTACTTTTTCCCCCCTTTTTCCCCCCAAAACCCCCATTGATTGTTTTTTTTGCTTTTTAAAAAAATCTTAAATTTTCCCCAAATTCAAATCACCTTTTTCCCTCATAGTTGGGGGAACTTTTTAACTGCCGCCACACTCTAGGGGGTTTTGATTTCAAATAAACAAAACTCCCGAGGCCCGAATTTCAAAGAGGCGTTTTCCTCCTCCACAAGCCGGGACAATTTACTATTTTTAAATTCAGATCGCCCCAACACTTTGATACACGCAACGCCAATCTTTTTTTTTTTTGGGCAGTGACCTCTCCCTTCTAGGGCTCCCCCTTTTTCTTCATTTAGATTTTCCCACTGGTTCCCCCAGCCCCCTTAGACCACTTTTTCCAAGTTTCTTCCTTTCCTTCCCTTACTTTCCAATTACGTACCCACTCCCAAAAAAACCCCCCCACCCTGGGTTGGCCTTTTTGATAGAGCTGACTGGCATACTTTTCAACTTCAACCCCTTTTGCTATTCATACCCCCTCCATCCTCCCTCACCCCCCATTTTCAGAAATGATTACAGTATTTTTCACAAAAAAACAGTCTTAAGAGCTGGCCCAAATACAGCTATCCCTCGAACCTCAAGACCATATTACCCTCCAAATGTGTTTTCCATGGTGGAATTTCTGATTGCCAAAAAACAATTTTTCGCTTAAAAACGTTGCAGCCTGGAACAGTTACCGCCCACAAAAAGGAGGTACTTCCAAAATCAAACAAATCAGCCCCTTTATCTCCTTAAAAAGAAGCATCTGCCTATCTCCGTCCGTTAAAAAATCCGGAATAATTTAAAAAACCAAATAGCTGGCGAAAAAAAATTGTTTTTGTTTCAAATTACATCCTCTACATCCTATTCTAAAAATTTGGTTTTTTGGGCGCCGAAATTTCATAAACTATTTTAAAGGCAAAACATCCCCCCCCCCATCCTGCCCCCTTTTCCCTCCATATTTCCAAAAAAATACCCCTCTTTTTCTGATCCTCTCCCCAAAAGGGTCGCTAAATGAAAAACTGGGTTGGTTTTAATTTCAGCCAGGTCAGTAGGGGGTTTTCTCACCTTTCTTCTCCACACTTCTTCTTCTATTAAAAAGGACCACCAGAGAAAAACGTAACCCCCATTTACCCTTCAGGCCCCACCCCTTCTGATGGGTTCCTATTAATGCCCCATTTTTTCCCCCTCTGAACTCATTATTTGCCCCCCAAACAATCCGTGCCGTAAAACACTCCATGAAGGCCCTGACCGGTATTCACTACCGTTATTGGCTCCCGGAAAAAACTCCATCTTTTCCTTCCTTATCCTTCCTTTTTAAAAAAATTTACAACCAAACATTAGGGGGCCCATCAGGAAATTTTCCCTTTTTCTTAATTGGGCGGAAGAAGCTCCTTATCCTTTCCCTTTCCTGAAAAAAACCCAATTAAAATTCGGGTAGCCTTTTCCTTTCCTAAAGGGGGAACTATCCCCCCCCACCCGGCAAATTTAAAACTAAGTTTGCCTTTGTGCAAACTATTAAGGCGGAAATGGTGAAATTTTTCCGCTTTAATGTTTGGGTTATCTTAAAATCTTCAAATCTTCTCCTCCTTTCCCAATTCGGTTTTCCCCCGTGGCCAGCCACAAGCTGGACCCCCTTGCTCCCCATTTTTGAGACATAATTATTTACATCTTCGGGCATTTGCCCCCAGTGAAATCCATTAACTAACCCTATTTTTTTTTTTTTTATCTAAAAAAAAAAAAGCATAGGGATACGAACATGGCGGTCCCCCATATTCTCCAAAAAAAACTGTCCTCTCTTAGTCAATTACGTGGGAAACATGGGGGTTCTTCATAAATCCCTTTTTCCCTCCCCCAAAAAACGCAACTTTCCAGGTCAAAAAATCGCCTCTGCCCACTTTCATCTTTTTCTTTCCCCAAATCGAAGGGTGTCCCCCCAAAGGGCAGTGTTGGCTCAGTACCAAATTTTTTTTTATTCCTTCTTTGCCTTTTTTAAAATGATATATTGCCCCCTCAAGTTTTTAACCACCAGGAGGCCCGGTTCATCAACTATATATGTTTTTGAAATGAAAATTAACCATCTAGGGGCCCTTAAACACACCCCCCATACCAAAAAATTTCTCTACCAAATTTTTTTTCCAATTTTTTGCAAATCTCAATCAGTAATCTTTCCCTGGGCCCCAAACAAAACCCATGGTTTCCGCTTTTTTACCTCCCCTAAAATCTTTTTCTCCATTTTTTTCCTTTTCGCTCACTTGTTAAGGTTTCCCCCCCCAACCCCACTTTTTTTTTATGGCCCCACTCCCACTCCAAATTGCCTTTTCCTCGGGCCCCAAAATTTTCCTAAGGTTGTCAATTTTTGACTCCAAAAAAAAACTTGGTCCTGGCGGGGGGACCTTTATTTTTACAAAATTAAAAAAAAAAGCCTTCTCCGCCGGTCCTTCGGAATCTTAAAAAACTGTATCCCATATAATCATGGGGGGCTCAAATTCGAAAAAAAAAACTCTCCCTTCAATCTTCATGGTTTTTAACTTTGATCCTCTCCCACTTTTTGGATTTATTGGATGGCCTTTATCTACTCCTCCTGCCCTCAAACTTTTTCTCCTTGCCTATTCTTGATACAATCACACTTGTGGTCTTCCCGCTTAGGAAACTGGGGCCCCCCCTTTCCCCTCCCTCCCCCAGTTGAGAGCCTGTTAACACTGAATCAAGGCCATACCCATCTCTATCTCGACGTCGTGCCCCCTTTTTCTCTTTTCCGATGGCCTATGTTCGAATTCCACCAAATTTTTTTTCTCTCATTTAAAACTATCCCACCAAACCCCTTACTTTCTTCCCTTTACCTTAATTCTTCCACGATTACCTACTCCCCTTTTTCTCCACTCGCCATGGATACCCTCCTATCCCATTTTCCCCCTTTTCCCCCCATCTCCAAACCCTTTTTCCCCTTTTCCTCTGGTCCCATTTCCCCGTTCCCCCCCCTTTGGGGCTTATACCTTCAACCCCCAAAATTTTTGGCTCTTTTCTGTTTTTTCCCCGACCCCCAAAAAAAATCAAATATTCCCTCCTTAACTGTCCTTCTCACACATTTTCCTTGACCATTTTCTTCCAATTTCATTCATCTAGTTATATTTCTTTTGTATTTACTGAATGGCTTCCAAAATTCCACCCTCCGGTGCTGGTTTTGCAGTAATCTTTCCCAAAAAACTCGTAAACTTTCAAAATACCTCCCTTTCCCTCCTAAAATTTCCAGGGGTCCCTTTACTACAGAACTTAAAAGGGCCACTCCTTTTTTTGGCTTTTTAAAAAACAAAAACTATAACTCACTCTTTTTTTTTCCTTCCTTTTTTTAACAATTTTTTTTTACAGACTCCCGTAAAATCATTAAAAAACCCCCCCAATAAAAATTCAAATACAACACCACCAACCCCCCTTTTTTTTTTTTGTAAGATCCCAAAAAAAAACGGGTTTTGTTTTTTTACCTGTTCCCCCCCCCGCAACGCAAAAAAAACAAATAAAAAAATTTTTTTGCTGGGTGCCCCACCCCCATGTTGGGGAATCCCCCCCAAAGGGAAAAAACAGGCAGATTTACACTAAAAAAAGCACGCCCACGCCCTCTATGGTCCACATTTTTTTTTACCAACCCACGCTTTTTTCCATGTACCAAAAAGCCACCACGGTTTTAAATTTACCCCCCCCAACTTTAAAGAAACCTTCTTTTGTTAAATCTTTGGCAATCCTTTTTTTGGTAAAAAGGCCTCCGCCACTAATAAATTTACATTTTCTGTAAAAACTATCAAAATTTCTTCCTCTTTGGGGGGTCAAAACTCCATTTTTTCATCGGAACAACAGGTTGGGAGACCCGGGCCTTCCGCCCAAATTTACGCATTGGGGCCCCACCACCCGTCCTAACACACCTTTTCCTATTTCTGATGGTCCCCAAATTTGATCCCAACCCTTATGTTTTTTTTCCCTTATGTTAAAATGTTTCCCCTTTTTCCATCCCCACACATCCCCTATTGTCCCTTTGGCCCCCCTTTTTTTTGAAAAAAAACCCCCGTACCCTGGCTTTCCCCCCACCTATCCTCCCTTCACCCGACCTCCCAACCTTTTTCAGACTTCCTTAACCAGAATCCCACACTTTCTGGTTTTCAAAAAAAAAAAACCTATTCTCTTTTTCCTAAAAAACCGGCATAAAAACATAATCCCTTCATTTTAATCTAAATTTCCCTTACCACACCCCCCCCCTAACCCTTTCCCACTCCCCCAAATTCCTTTTTTGGCCAAAAAAAACAAAAAATAAAAACTAATTCACTAACTCAACCAACCCCTCCCCCTAAAACATTCTATTATTGCTTTACATGACCCTTAGATGTCCCCCTAAGGCAAAAATTTTCCCTTCTTGCCTTTTTAACCTTTTTAAACCCCATTAAAACCAAACCTGTTCCCAATTCCCTCCTTATTAAAAAACACCACAACATAAAAAACAACTTTTTGGACTAATAATTTGGGTATAAAGGAAAAATTTTCCACAATTTTTTGTTAAAGGGGCTTTTTATGTAAAGGAAAAGAAGGTGTTGGTTTTTTTTTCCCCTTTAATAATTGGAAAAAAGGCCCTTAACAGAAAAAAAAAAAAAAGCCCTTCTCAAAATAAAAAAAGTTTTTTTTTTTTCCCATTTTTTTTTTTTTTTAAAAAAAAACTTTAATTCCTATTTTTTCCCTTAGCCAAATTATAAAATGAGGCATTGGAATTTTTACACAACTCCCAAATTTACCTCACAAAAATATAATCATTTTCAACCATGTGATAAAAAACCTTTTTATCACTAGTAGTAATTTTAAATTGAAAAAAGGGGAAAATTAAAAAAAAAACAAGCAGGCTTCTTCCTCATATTATTTCACACAACAAAACACTAAAACAATAATAAGGATTATTTTTTGACAATCTGGGAATTCCCTTTAAAAAAAATAAAATTGGCCCACTACTAAAATGTCCCTGATAATGGATAGGTTTCGGGGAACTGACGGGGTTTCACGAGCAAAAAAAAAAATTTTAAAAAAAACTTAAAAAAACATCTGCCCATTACAATAGTATTGTATGATTCCATAGGGGTATAAGGCTTTGAAGAAAATCCTGGGGAAAAAAAAGCTTTAGGGGTTAACCCCTGGCAAAAAAAACCTTAATATTGTATATACAGAAGAATGGGGGAATTTTTAATTTTTTTTTACCTATGTCTTTCCTTTTTTTAAATAAAGAATTTCCCCTTTGGGGACACACTTTAATCTCAAATTTTTTCTTTTCACTTGTTTTTACTAAATATGTGGGACCTACCCCACTAAAAAAAGGGGGTTGGCCCCCTGGGATAAAAGGAAATAAAAATGTGAAACCAATTTTTTAAAAATTTTTAAAAAAAGATTCCCCATAAAAAAAATTTTCCCTACCTTGAAAAACCCTTGCAAAAAACATGCTGAAAAAAAAATTTG
>NW_023662698.1:0-15817 GCF_015228065.2 Penaeus monodon | reverse complement strand
ACCACACACACACACACCACACACACACCACACACACACCCACACACACACACACACACCACACAACACACACACCACACACACACACACACCCACCACACACCACACACACACACACACACACACCACGCCACACACACCACCAACACACACACACACCACACACACACACACACACACACACACACACACACACACACACACACACACACACACACACATATATATATATATATATGTACACAAATTACTATATGTATAAACACTATATGTGTGTGTGTATTACTTATGTATTATGTAATATATACATGTGTATATATTTATATATATATATTTATGTCTATATTTATGTATATATATATATTATATATATTTATTTATTATATATATTTATATTTATATATATATAATATGGGGGCCGCGGTGGCCGAATGGTTAGAGCGTCGGACTCAAGACTGTCACGACGGCAATCTGAGTTCGAGGGTTCGAGTCACCGACCGCCGCGTTGTTTCCCTTAGGCAAGGAACTTCACCTCGATTGCCTACCTAGCCACTGGGGGACCAAGTCAGCCCAAGTCAGTGCCGGGTAAATAGAGATGGTACATATACACACACACACACATACATATACACACACACACACATACATATACACACACACACACATACATATACACACACATACATACACATACACACACACACACACTACACACACATACACACACACACACACATACACACACACACACACACACACACACACACACACCACACACACACACACCACACACACACACACACACACACCACACACACACACACACCACACACACCACACACACCACACACACACACACACCACCCACACACACACACACACACACACACACACCACACACACACACCACCCACACACACACCACACACACACACACACACCACACACACACACACACACACACACCACACACACACCACACCCCACACAGCACACCACACCCACCACACACACCACACACCCCCACACCACACACCCCACACACACCCACACACACACACACCCACGCACACACACCACACACACACACACCACACACACACACACCACACACACACACACACACACACACACACACACACACACACACACACACACACACACATATATATGTACACAAATTACTATATGTATAAACACTATATGTGTGTGTATGTGTGTATTACTTATGTATTATGTAATATATACATGTGTATATATTTATATATATATATATATTTATGTCTATATTTATGTATATATATATATTATATATATTTATTTATTATATATATTTATATTTATATATATATAATATGGGGGCCGCGGTGGCCGAATGGTTAGAGCGTCGGACTCAAGACTGTCACGACGGCAATCTGAGTTCGAGGGTTCGAGTCACCGACTGCCGCGTTGTTTCCCTTAGGCAAGGAACTTCACCTCGATTGCCTACCTAGCCACTGGGGGACCAAGTCAGCCCAAGTCAGTGCCGGGTAAATAGAGATGGTGACTCGATAAAAACACCGGGCGGAAGGCAATGGCAAACCACCGCTCTAAAC
This sequence comes from Penaeus monodon, assembly GCF_015228065.2. NCBI lineage: Eukaryota > Metazoa > Arthropoda > Malacostraca > Decapoda > Penaeidae > Penaeus > Penaeus monodon. Next base: position 14,222 of record NW_023662698.1, on the reverse strand, counting down.
TGCCAAGAAAAATCATGAAAGCACATGATCGTCAAGGCTGCGGTGGTCAAATGGTTAGAGCGTCGGACTCAAGACTGTCACGATGGCAATCTGAGTTCGAGGGTTCGAGTCACCGACCGCCGCGTTGTTTCCCTTGGGCAAGGAACTTCACCTCGATTGCCTGCCTAGCCACTGGGTGGCCAAGCCAGCTCAAGTCAGTGCTGGTCCCAAGCCCGGATAAAATAAGAGAGAATGTTACCTAAAAAGGTAACACCGGCACTCTCCGTGGAAAGGAACTGGGGACCCTACCACGTACTCACTCCAAGAGCATCACAACGTGAAAACTGCAATTGAGTATCATGCTGTGACCACGGCGGCTCAGACATGAACCTACCGTTAAATGATGATGATATATAATATATATATATATATATTTATATATATATATATATATATATATAATTATATATATTTATATATATATATTTATATATATTTATAAATATTTATATATATATATATATATATATTATATATATATATATATATATATATATATTATATAAATATAAATATATATATAATATATATATAATATATATATATACATAAATATAGACATAAATATATATTGGCTGGAGGCCAAGGCCCAATAGGTGGTTCTTCTTCTTTTAACGGTAGGTTCATGTCTGAGCCGCCGTGGTCACAGCATGATACTTGATTGTAGTTTTCATGTTGTGATGCTCTTGGAGTGAGTACGTGGTAGGGTCCCCAGTTCCTTTCCACGGAGAGTGCTGGTGGTACCTTTTAGGTAATCATTCTCTCTATTTATCCCGGCTTGGGACCAGCACTTGACTTGGGCTGGCTTGGCCACCCAGTGGCTAGGTAGGCAATCAAGGTGAAGTTCCTTGCCCAATGGAACAACGTGCCACCCAGTAACTCGAACCCTCGAACTCAGAATGCCGTCATGCCAGTCTTGAGTCCGATGCTCTAACCACTCGGCCACCGTGCCCTTCCTATTAGCCACTATATTTTTTGGGCCGCGGTGGCCGAATGGTTAGAGCGTTGGACTCCAGACTGTCACGACGGCAATCTGAGTTCGAGAGTTTGAGTCACCAACCGGCGCATTGTTCCCTTGGGCAAGGAACTTCACCTCGATTGCCTACCTCGCCACTGGGTGGCCAAGCCAGCTCAAGTCAGTGCCGGGTAAATAGAGATGGTGACTCGATAAAAACACCGGGCGGAAGGCAATGGCAAACCACCGCTCTAAATTGCCAAGAAAAATCATGGAAGGCTATGATCGTCAAGGCCGCGGTGGCCGAATGGTTAGAGCGTCGGACTGTCACGACGGCAATCTGAGTTCAAGGGTCGAGTCACCGGCCGACGCTTGTTCCCTTGGGCAAGGAACTTCACCTCAAATGCCTACCTAGCCACTGGGTGGCCAACCCAGCCAAGTCAGTGCTGGTCCCAAGCCCGGATAAAATAGAGAGAATGATTACCTAAAAAATTTGTAGCAACCTCCCCTCTAAATCCTCGGTAGTTTTGACGGCGAGGATGTCGTTGGTGAGGTCTTCGGTAGATGTTGGAAGTTTCTGGATAGGCTGTCGGCGATGACGTTATCTACTCCCTTGATGTGTTTGCGACAGATTATACTGCTGAAGAAGAAGAGAACCTAAGATGCGTTGATTTTGATTCTGCTGCGATTGATGAACACCAGAGGATTGTGGTCAGTATACACCACCACAGGTGACGGCTATGAAGGTAGCAGTCAACTTCTTCAGGGCTGAGTCTATATGGACTTTGCCTAATGGGTCTTACCTCGGGAGCGAGTTGAACATCATGTAGAGTATGTCCACAAAACCCTGGTTGTCAGCTGTTACCTGAGGAAGTCTTTTAATATAAGAGATACATCACGTATCTTTGAAAGAGATAAGAAACTTAAATATTCATGGAGATTAGCTATTATCTCAGAGTTATGTGGATTATGAGGAGCTGGAATTTCTACACATCCTCAGTCTCCTGAATATACTCTCAGACACAGAAATTATGGGAGATTCCTGAGGAATCATACATGCAATGGATTTGCCTTTGGCAAAGTCCTCCTTTGGCTGCCTGTCGGTATAAGATTTGATTAAGTTGATATGTGCCAACTGAGTGTCTTTACGTCTATCAGGAGTTTGAACTATATATTGCAGTCAGAAAAACTTTATGGGAAAAACATAAGGTCCAGTGAATTTGCTCTTTAGAGGACTTCCAGAATTGGAAGGAAGAGAGAACTTTGTCTCCTGGAGAAGATTCTTGAATTTGAATTTTAAATCATAAGAAGGACTTCATTTTATTTTGAGTGGTATGAAGGTTAGAGAAGCCAATTTCCTTGCATCAGAAAAACTTCGATCTAAGATTATCTATGTAAGATGCCACCGTTTGATTAGGGTTGGCTGATGAGTCTGAAACCACTGATCTTTAAGAACTTAAGTGGACCTCTAATTGTCTTCCATACAACAATTCAAAGGGAGAATATCCAAGTGATTCTTGTGGACATTCACGCAGGGCAAAAAGTAGAAAGTGAATGTTCTCGTCCCAGGAACCCTCAGTTTCTAAGCAATAACTTTTTAAGCATTGACTTTAAAGTCTGGTGAAATCTCTCGAGGCAACCTTGTGACTGTGGGTGGTAAGCTGTTGACATCTGTTGCGAATACCTAAACTTTTTAAAGACTTCTTGAAGTAAGTCGCTTGTAAAGTTACTACCTTTATCACATGAATCTCTTTAGGGATTCCAAATGATGTGAACAAATGAAGTAAACATTTCACAATGGAATTAGCCGAAATATTCTTAAAAGGTAACTTCAGGATACCTAGTAGCTGTATCATGATTGTAAGAGATATCGATTCCCTTTCTTTTTTTTAGCAGTGGACCTACACAGTCAATCACAATTCTCTCAAAAGGATCGGAGACTACCCGAATTGTTGTAGAGGAGCTCTTGGAATTTATTGATTGGGTTTTCCTCCAACCTGACACACATGGCAAGATTGATAAATAAATGCAATATCTTTCTTCATACCTGCATAGAAATTTTTAAGTACCTTCTTGTAGGTCTTTTTGATACCCATGTGACCTGCTAAACCATCATGTGCACGTTTCACGACTGATTCCCAAACTGACAAGGAATAAGTACTTGTGTACCTCTGCCCATGTATCTAAAGCACGGAGTTCAGGAGGGCGAAATACTCTCATTAATATTCCATCACGATAATAAAACCCAGGACCTTTGATCAGCAAGACTATCGAAGCAGCATGTCTGCATTTAGCAGAGAGGGATCCTCATTCTGGGCTACAATTAATTTGCTTTGAGTGATATCTTGCGAGGTTAAATTATCAACAGGGTCTCCTTTTACCAAGGAGGCCTCTCTATTTATTTCTGAGAACGGGTAACAGCACATACAGGGAAAATATGAGGTTGCTTCTGATCCAGTTCTTTGGTTGGGCATAAGGTATAGGCTTGGTGATAACATTAATTGTAGGGTAAACTAATTTCCCTGCCAGATCATGTCCTAGATTAAGTTTACTCCCTCTATAGGAAAAACCTGGTCTGTTACAGCTATTTTTAACTTCCCTGATACGAAGTCAGAACTGAGAAAATATATAGCTAGTTATAGCTTATTTTTAACAAGAAATTTTTCACCTGTATATTTTGTCTCAATCCCAGTAGAGCAGACTTATGAATGATACTTTGGCAGCTCCTGTGTCCCTAAGGAGGATACAGGATACGATTTACTCGTTGAATGAAGGGAGACAGTTCCCCGAGATTTAAAAAATCAGTGAAGGGATCTGGGAGTTTTACATTATTCACACTTGTCACAGGCTTAGATTTCAAAAGATTTGATACTTGGATTTGTGAATTGTCTTACATTTATGCTAGACTTTCTACACTTTGGGTCTCTGCATTTGTCTATGGTATGACCTGCTCGCTTGCAATACAAACAAAATTTAATGTATTTTGCAGCTTTACCACCACTATTCACAATTTTTTCACCAGAGGAGAACCGTACATAAAATTTAACCTTGTCTACATTACCCAGCTGTGACCTTTTCAAAAACGCCAATGAATCTACTATTTATGCTGCTTTAAGGAGATCGGTTTCACCTCTTCTATATGCTTGAGAATATCGAAGGGTAACTTTCTTTTATTTCCTCAATACAAGGAGATCTTTAATTGTGAAGAAGACTTAGTTGAAGTTGCATCCAGCCATTTGTTAAACAACCTGCTTTCTCTGTAAAAATTCGGCAAAGGTACTATGAGAGTTTAGTAAGACTTCGAAACTTTTGTCTGTAGCTGTCAGGTGATTGCATAAGCATCAAGAATAGACTTTTTTACAGTGTCATAATCATCATGCAATCAAGATTTGAAAAGGTGACGGCAGCTTTACCGTTTAATTTTGGTTGAAGAAGCCAAGTCCCACTCGGTACAGGGCCATTTAAAGTGTTTTCTAAAAGTTACGAAATGAGCCATCAGGGTCACTTTCAAGGAATGAAGGAACAAGGGCAAATTCTTAGTTGGGTTAATGATTCATTAATGATAAAATCATTATTGCATGTGCCACTTATGTAGCTTCTAGTTTTCTTTCTTCTAACTTAAGTTTAGCTATTTCTATTTCTCAGTCTTTTGCTTTCTCTTCTAATTTTTGTTTTTCTAACTGAAGTTTTAGATCTAAAGATTCTTTTCAAATTCAAGTCGGGCGGTGGACCAAGATTCATCTTGTGGTCCGACAAAATAGAAGCATCTCTAATTTTAAGTAGTTCGAATCTTGAGATTTAAATAATCAGTGCTTCAGAGGGAAGCAATTCTCTTTGAATTAAATTTTCTATTCTTCTTTTAACGGTAGGTTCATGTCTGAGCAGCCGTGGTCACAGCATGATACTTAATTGTAGTTTTATGTTGTGATGCTCTTGGAGTGAGTACGTGGTAGGGTCCCCAGTTCCTTTCCACGGAGAGTGCCGTGATACCTTTTAGTATATTTCTTAATGCATTTTATATGAAAGGAATTCATTATTTTTCAGTATAATAGATGAGTTTATTTAGGTATGCATTCTCTCTCTGTTCATGTATTTATTATCAGTTATGTTTAGATAGTGTTTTACCCCCCCCACCCCCCACCCCACCACCGTCCCCCCGTCCCCAGTTTGAGAACACTTGCGCTAGACTGTTCTTACTTGTTCTTTTTATGCAGACATTCAGAAATAAGGTTTGGATATAAGAAAGTTACTGTTCGATTGACTTATAGCAGAATAGAAATTGAAATTATTGAAAGGAATTTTTGTTAGCGATCCCTATGATGTAAAGACTAATATCGAACAATTAACTTTGAATGATGTACTAACACCCAAATTAGGATATGGCTATATGAATGCCATGAATGAAGCAGACGAAACAAGAACAAATTCCCAGTATTTGACTTGCTTGGCCTAACTAGGAGAAAGCACATGGAAGCAATCCGCGATTATGAACAACGAGAAAAGGGGTACGGTATTATGTCGCCGGATGAATCCCTAATCTTATTCATAAACACTATTGCAGTGATTGCTTATGATCACCTTGATCAAAAGGTGATGAAAAAAGGCAATATAGAGCGATTAATGTACAACTCGTCTCTATGAGAAATAAGGTTACGGTATTAGTCAACTTGTGAGAAATCCGGATATTTCACAGAGACAGTAAAATACGGCATGAAGTATCCCATTAAGAGGCCCGGATGAATTCCTTATTCCGGGTCGACTGACGCTGTGTGCCAAGGCGTAATTATAATTAAGAGTCCTGGCTAATCTAGCTACTATATATGACACGAGAAATCCGCGTATTTTCTACAGTATTACAGGTCAAGCAAGACAGAGTGATCAATTCCAAGTACACCAAAACTAATTTAGCAGGAATACCATCTCAGTAGCAGACACTTTAAGTATAATTAAAGTTCAGCGTACACTATCCTGACAAACCTGCAATAATATCAACAATTATATACACAAGGAGACTTATGATGGTGTTATATAAACAAGAAAAAAAAATTATCCCGGACAGGCCCCAATTATTATGGTTGTAGTTGTTTGACGAGATTAGTCTTAGTCTAGGGAATGATGTAACTACAAAACCATAATAAAATCAGATGCATTAAGGCTTTACACCCATGCATTATAGTATTTCATATTTTCCAATTCATTGTATTTGTTAGCTTATTTAAATTTATAGATTTGTAGGTCTTAGCTTTTAACTTTGTCAATTCACTAGTTTAGGCAACTATTAGATTTTAGTGATATGTTCATGGAAATTCATAAGAGTAATGATTTTTTATTTTATTTAACAATCCATCACCATCACTTAAATAAAACATAACATTTACTTTACACCATCACACCATAACATAAATCATTATCTCAATCAGTAACCTTATTTATATTACATTACACCATCAATAATCTCGTTGTGAACACAAATTTTTTATACTTATCAAATATGATTCTCTAGTCACAGCTGAGAAGTAGCGAGGTTAAAGTTGGAGCTGCACAGTTCGATGGCTGACAAACTCTCTTTTGCCGGCTTACTTGCACTCTCTTATATAGGCCTACTTGGCGGTTCTGCAGGGCAATTCTTGAGAGATGCCGAAGAAGTCAAGACCGCTTGTTCTCCAATAGTCGTTTAGGGATCAAGACGTTCGTTATCCAATTGAAAGATTTCGCGACGATAATCTCACTTGCAGACGAACGGTGGCATTTGTAGCAAAATATAAATATATAATATATATAATATATATATATAGAATATATATATATATATTTCCCCCCCCCCCCCCCCAAAGTGCCCTGTCTGGTAAAGACGTTGGCAATCATAGATTTCCATGATTTACTTGCAATTTAGAGCGGTGGTTGCCATTGCTTCCACCCAGTGTTTTTATCGAGTCACCATCTCTATTTACCCAGTTCTGGGACGGCACTGACTTGAGCTGGCTTGCCACCCGTGCTAGGTAGCAATCGAGGTGAAGTTCCTTGCCCAGGGAACAATGCGCCGGTCGGTGACTCGAACCCTCGAACTCAGATATATATATATTATAATATATATATATATATATAATATATATATATATATATTCTATATACTATATATATTATGTATATATTATGTATGTATATTATTATGTATATATTTGTATATAACTGTATATATTAGTATATATATGTATGAAATATATATATTTATGTAATATTTTATAATATATGTATATATATATTATATATTATATAATATATATATATAATATATATATAATATATATATTATATATATATATATACATATATATATACATATATATATATATACATATATATATATACACATATATATACATATATATATACATAATATATACATAATATATATACATAATATATATATATATATATATATATATATATATATACAATATATATATATATATATATATATATATATATATATATATATATATATATATATATATATATCTGAGTTCGAGGGTTCGAGTCACCGACCGGCGCATTGTTCCCTTGGGCAAGGAACTTCACCTCGATTGCCTACCTAGCCACTGGGTGGGCAAGCCAGCTCAAGTCAGTGCCGGTCCCAGAACTGGGTAAATAGAGATGGTGACTCGATAAAAACACTGGGTGGAAGGCAATGGCAACCACCGCTCTAAATTGCCAAGTAAATCATGGAAATCTATGATTGCCAACGTCTTTACCAGACAGGGCACTTTGGGGGGGGGGGGGGGGGAAATATATATATATATATTCTATATATATATATTATATATATTATATATTTATATTTTGCTACAAATGCCACCGTTCCGTCTGCAAAGTGAGATTATCGTCGCGAAATCTTCAATTGGATAACGAACGTCTTGATCCCTAAACGACCTAGTTGGAGAACAAGCGGTCTTGACTTCTTTCGCGCCATCTCTCAAGACATTGCCCTGCAGAACCGCCAAGTAGGCCTATATAAGAGAGGCAAGTAAGCCGGCAAAAAGAGAGTTGTTCAGCCATCGAACTGTGCAGCTCCAACTTCTAACCTCGCTACTTCTCAGCTGTGACTAGAGAATCAATATTTGATAAGTATAAAAAATTTGTGTTCACAACGAGATTATTGATGGTGTAATGTAATATAAATAGGTTACTGATTGAGAATAATGATTTATGTTGGTGTGATGGTGTAAAGTAAATGTTATGTATATTTAAGTGATGGTGATGGATTGTTAAATAAAAATAAAAATCACTTACTCTTATGAATTTCCATGAACATATCACTAAAATCTAATAGTTGCCTAAACTAAGTGAATTGACAAAGTTAAAAGCTAAGACCTACCAAATCTATAAATTTAAATAAGCTAAACAAATACAATGAATTTGGAAAATATGAAATACTATAATGCATGGGTGTAAAGCCTTAATGCATCTGATTTTATTATGGTTTTGTAGTTACATCATTCCCCTAGACTAAGACTAAATCTCGTCAAACAACTACAACCATAATAATTGGGGGCCTGTCCGGGATAATTTTTTTTTCTTGTTTATATAACACCATCATAAGTCTCCTTGTGTATATAATTGTTGATATTATTGCAGGTTTGTCAGGATAGTGTTACGCTGAACTTAATTTATACTTAAAGTGTCTGCTACTGAGATGGTATTCCTGCTAAATTAGTTTTGGTGTACTTGGAATTGATCACTCCTGTCTTGCTTGACCTGTAATACTGTAGAAAATACGCGGATTCTCCGTGTCATATATAGTAGCTAGATTAGCCAGGACTCTTAATTATAATTACGCCTTGGCACACAGCGTCAGTCCGACCCGGAATAAGGAATTCATCCGGACCTACTTAATGGGATACTTCATGCCGTATTTTTACTGTCTCTGTGAAATATCCGGATCTTCTCACAAGTTGACTAATGCCGTAACCTTATTTCTCATAGAGACGAGTTGTACATTAATCGCTCGCTCTATCTTGCCTTTTTTTCATCACCTTTTGATTAGGGTGATCATAAGCAATCACTGCAATAGTGTTTATGAATAAGATTAGGGATTCATCCGGCGACATAATACCGTACCCCTTTTCTCGTTGTTCATAATCGCGGGATTGCTTCCATGTGCTTTCTCCTAGTTAGGCCAAGCAAGTCAAAGTACTGGGAATTTGTTCTTGTTTCGTCTGCTTCATTCATGGCATTCATAAGCCATATCCTAATTTGGGTGTTAGTACATCATTCAAAGTTAATTGTTCGATATTAGTCTTTCACATCATAGGGATCGCTAACAAACATTCCTGCAATAATTTCAATTTCTATTCTGCTATAAGTCAATCGAACAGTAACTTTCTTATATCCAAACCTTATTTCTGAAAATGTCTGCATAAAAGAACAAGTAAGAACAGTCTAGCGCAGTGGTTCTCAAACTGGGGGACGGGGGGACGGGGGTGGGGGTGGGGGGGTGGGGGGGGTAAAACACTATCTAAAATAACTGATAATAAATACATGAACAGAGAGAGAATGCATACCTAAATAAACTCATCTATTATACTGAAAAATAATGAATTCCTTTCATATAAAATGCATTAAGAAATATACCTAAAAGGTATCAGCGGCACTCTCCGTGGAAAGGAACTGGGGACCCTACCACGTACTCACTCCAAGAGCATCACAACATGAAAACTACAATTAAGTATCATGCTGTGACCACGGCGGCTCAGACATGAACCTACCGTTAAAAGAAGAATAGAAAATTTAATTCAAAGAGAATTGCTTCCCTCTGAAGCCACTGATTATTTAAATCCTCAAGATTCCGAACTACTTGAAATTAGAGATGCTTCTATTTTGTCGGACCACAAAGATGAATCTTGGTCCACCGCCCGACTTGAATTTGAAAAGAATGCTTTAGATCTAAAACTTCAGTTAGAAAAACAAAAATTAGAAGAGAAAGCAAAAGACTGAGAAATAGAAATAGCTAAACTTAAGTTAGAAGAAAGAAAACTAGAAGCTACATTAAGTGGCACATGCAATAATGATTTTATCATTAATGAATCATTTAACCCAACTAAGAATTTGCCCCTTGTTCCTTCATTCCTTGAAAGTGACCCTGATGGCTCATTTCGTAACTTTGAGAAAACACTTTAAATGGCCCTGTACCGAGTGGACTTGGCTTCTTCAACCAAAATTAAACGGTAAAGCTGCCGTCACCTTTTCAAATCTTGATTGCATTGATGATTATGACACTGTAAAACAGTCTATTCTTGATGCTTATGCAATCACACCTGACAGCTACAGACAAAAGTTTCGAAGTCTTACTAAGACTCCTCATAGTACCTTTGCCGAATTTTTTACAGAGAAAGCCAGGTTGTTTAACAAATGGCTGGATGCAACTTCAACTAAGTCTTTCTCACAATTAAAAGATCTCCTTGTATTTGAGGAAATAAAAAGAAAGTTACCCTTCGATATTCTCAAGCATATAGAAGAGAGAGGTGAAACCGATCTCCTTAAAGCAGCACAAATAGCAGATTCGTTTGCGCTTTTGAAAAGGTCACAGCTGGGTAAGGTAGACAAGGTTAACTTTTATGTACAGTCCTCCTCTGGTGATAACCTTGGGAATAGTGGTGGTAAAGCTGGCAAAAATACATTAAACTTTTGTTTGTATTGCAAGCGAGCAGGTCATACCATAGACAAATGCAAAGACCCAAAGTGTAGAAAGTCTAGCATAAATGTAAGACAATTCACAAATCCAAGTATCAAATCTTTTGAATCTAAGCCTGTGACAAGTGTGAATAATGTAAACTCTCCAGATCCCTTCACTGATTTTAAATCTCGGGGAACTGTCTCCCTTCATTCAACGAGTAAATCGTATCCTGTACTCCTCCTTAGGGACACAGGAGCTGCCCAAAGTATCATTCATAAGTCTGCTCTACCTGGGATTGAGACAAAATATACAGGTGAAAAAGTTCTTGTTAAAAATAAGCTATAAACTAGCTAATATATTTCTCAGTTCTGACTTCGTATCAGGGGAAGTAAAAATAGCTGTAACAGACCAGGTTTTTCCTATAGAGGGAGTAAACTTAATTCTAGGACATGATCTGGCAGGGAAATTAGTTTACCCTACAATTAATGTTATCACCAAGCCTATACCTTATGGCCCAACCAAAGAACTGGATCAGAAGCAACCTCATATTTTCCCTGTATGTGCTGTTACCCGTTCTCAGAAATTAAATAGAGAGGCCTCCTTGGTAAAAGGAGACCCTGTTGATAATTTAACCTCGCAAGATATCACTCAAAGCAAATTAATTGTAGCCCAGAATGAGGATCCCTCTCTTGCTAAATGCAGACATGCTGCTTCCGATAGTCTTGCTGATCAAAAGGTCCCTGGGTTTTATTATCATGATGGACTATTGATGAGAGTATTTCGCCCTCCTGAACTCCGTGCTTTAGATACATGGGCAGAGGTACACCAAGTAGTTATTCCCTTGTCAGTTCGGGAATCAGTCGTGAAACTTGCACATGATGGTTTAGCAGGTCACATGGGTATTCAAAAGACCTACAAGAAGGTACTTCAAAATTTCTATTGGCCAGGTATGAAGAAAGATATTGCATTATTTATCAAGTCTTGCCATGTGTGTCAGGTTGGAGGAAAACCCAATCAAATAATTCCAAGAGCTCCTCTACAACCAATTCGGGTAGTCTCCGATCCTTTTGAGAGAATTGTGATTGACTGTGTAGGTCCACTGCCTAAAACAAAGAAAGGGAATCGATATCTCTTTACAATCATGGATACAGCTACTAGGTATCCTGAAGTTTATCCTTTAAAGAATATTTCGGCTAATTCCATTGTGAAATGTTTACTTCATTTGTTCACATCATTTGGAATCCCTAAAGAGATTCAATGTGATAAAGGTAGTAACTTTACAAGTGACTTACTTCAAGAAGTCTTAAAAGGTTTAGGTATCTCGCAACAGATGTCAACAGCTTACCACCCACAGTCACAAGGTTGCCTCGAGAGATTTCACCAGACTTTAAAGTCAATGCTTAAAAAGTATTGCTTAGAAACTGAGGGTTCCTGGGACGAGAACATTCACTTTCTACTTTTTGCCCTGCGTGAATGTCCACAAGAATCACTTGGATATTCTCCCTTTGAATTGTTGTATGGAAGACAAATTAGAGGTCCCCTTAAAGTTCTTAAAGATCAGTGGTTTTCAGACTCATCAGCCAACCCTAATCAAACAGTGGCATCTTACATAGATAATCTTAGATCGAAGTTATCTGATGCAAGGAAATTGGCTCTCTCTAACCTTCATACCACTCAAAATAAAATGAAGTCTTCTTATGATTTAAAATCTCAAATTCGAGAATTCTCTCCAGGAGACAAAGTTCTCCTCTTCCTTCCAATTCCTGGAAGTCCTCTAAAGAGCAAATTCACTGGACCTTATGTTATTTCCCATAAAGTTTCTGACTGCAATTATATAGTTCAAACTCCTGATAGACGTAAAGACACTCAGTTGGCACATATCAACTTAATCAAATCTTATACCGACAGGCAGCCAAAGGAGGACTTTTCCAAAGGCAAATCCATTGCATGTATGATTCGTCAGGAATCTCCCATAATTTCTGTGTCTGAAGAGTATATTCAGGAGACTGAGGATTGTGTAGAAATTCCAGCTCCTCATAATCCACATAACTCTGAGATAATAGCTAATCTCCATGAATATTTAAGTTTCTTATCTCTTTCAAAGATACGTGATGTATCTCTTATCTTAAAAGACTTTCCTCAGGTAACAGCTGACAACCCAGGGTTTTGTGGACATACTCTACATGATGTTCAACTCGCTCCCGAGGTAAGACCCATAAGGCAAAGTCCATATAGACTCAGCCCTGAAGAAGTTTGACTGCTACCTTCATAGCCGTCAACCTGTGGTGGTGTATACTGACCACAATCCTCTGGTGTTCATCAATCGCATGCAGAATCAAAATCAACGCATTCTTAGGTGGTCTCTTCTTCTTCAGCAGTATAATCTCGTCGTCAAACACATCAAGGGAGTAGATAACGTCATCGCCGACAGCCTATCCAGAGAACTTCCAACATCTACCGAAGACCTCACCAACGACATCCTCGTCCGTCAAAACTACCGAGGATTTAGAGGGGGAGGTGCTACAAATTTTTTAGGTAATCATTCTCTCTATTTTATCCGGGCTTGGGACCAGCACTGACTTGGGCTGGCTTGGCCACCCAGTGGCTAGGTAGGCATTTGAGGTGAAGTTCCTTGCCCAAGGGAACAACGCGTCGGCCGGTGACTCGACCCCTTGAACTCAGATTGCCGTCGTGACAGTCCGACGCTCTAACCATTCGGCCACCGCGGCCTTGACGATCATAGCCTTCCATGATTTTTCTTGGCAATTTAGAGCGGTGGTTTGCCATTGCCTTCCGCCCGGTGTTTTTATCGAGTCACCATCTCTATTTACCCGGCACTGACTTGAGCTGGCTTGGCCACCCAGTGGCGAGGTAGGCAATCGAGGTGAAGTTCCTTGCCCAAGGGAACAATGCGCCGGTTGGTGACTCAAACTCTCGAACTCAGATTGCCGTCGTGACAGTCTGGAGTCCAACGCTCTAACCATTCGGCCACCGCGGCCCAAAAAATATAGTGGCTAATAGGAAGGGCACGGTGGCCGAGTGGTTAGAGCATCGGACTCAAGACTGGCATGACGGCATTCTGAGTTCGAGGGTTCGAGTTACTGGGTGGCACGTTGTTCCATTGGGCAAGGAACTTCACCTTGATTGCCTACCTAGCCACTGGGTGGCCAAGCCAGCCCAAGTCAAGTGCTGGTCCCAAGCCGGGATAAATAGAGAGAATGATTACCTAAAAGGTACCACCAGCACTCTCCGTGGAAAGGAACTGGGGACCCTACCACGTACTCACTCCAAGAGCATCACAACATGAAAACTACAATCAAGTATCATGCTGTGACCACGGCGGCTCAGACATGAAACCTACCGTTAAAAGAAGAAGAACCACCTATTGGGCCTTGGCCTCCAGCCAATATATATTTATGTCTATATTTATGTATATATAATATTATATATATATATATATATATTTATATTATAATATATATATATATATATATATATATATAATATATAATATATATATATATTATATAATATATATATATATATATAAATATA
>NW_023662697.1:0-15818 GCF_015228065.2 Penaeus monodon | reverse complement strand
CCCCCTTTCCCCCTTTCAAACCAAAATTTTTAAAAATTTTCCTTTTTCCTAAAACCAAAAATTTTTCCTTAACCCCCCAACACCCGACCCAAACCCTTTATCCCCAATTTTTGCCCAGTTTAGACAACTAATCACTAACTCAACCACCCTTCCCTAACATTAACTATAGTGCTACATGACCTTAGATGTCTAGCACATTTATCTTGCTTTTAACCATTAACCATTCAGTCATCCACCCACTCTCGCAAACATACTCCACAGTCTTTAATCATTTACTGCCCCTTCCTCCCTTATTACTTCTCTTCATCTCTGTCCCCACAGTACTATCTCACTCTACACTACAAACCTTTTGAGTACTATCTTTAGCCAGCTAAGGGGGGTCATTTTTTTCATTCTCCTTGTAGCCCCTTACTCTGACATACCCTCCTTTTCCAACAGTCTCCAAAAACAAGTAGGCAAAGTTTCCTTTCACAGCTGTTCGATCAATCACGCCTTGTAACAGATACATCCGAGTCTCAAGCTTGTGCATTATCTACCTGACTGACTCAATGGCAAAACTTCCTGCCCAGCCTCACTCCTTACTTAATATTTTTACTGGTATTGTTGCTATCTCGACGGCTAAGTGCCGTCGAGATAAAAGTCTACTTATACAGACCCTGAAAACGATCTATTCTGCCTCCTTTATCATAAAGCAGTAGTACATTTCTACAATATTCCTTCAGGTTCAAAAATACACTCCATTTGATCTAAGCACCCTTACCCCTTGCCCTTTCCCCCATTTGCTCCCCCCCCTATCCCTTGCCTGTTGTTGTTGTGGGGGGATGGGAAACTGGGACCTAATGCTGGGGATCTCCCCTGCCTTGGGACTCAGCCCTTGATTCAACAATTTTGCAGTCTTTTCCCCTCCATTTTTCGTTTCTCTTTTACTATCACTTCTTAAGGTGTGAGAGCCATGTTCAAAGGATGAAAGG
Organism: Penaeus monodon; assembly: GCF_015228065.2. Taxonomy (NCBI): domain Eukaryota; kingdom Metazoa; phylum Arthropoda; class Malacostraca; order Decapoda; family Penaeidae; genus Penaeus; species Penaeus monodon. Next base: position 14,847 of record NW_023662697.1, on the reverse strand, counting down.
CTGACTTTGTGCCAAGCCTGAACGGCCTAGGGAGCCATGGGCAACAGTATTCCCCTGTTAGTTGTCTAGCCATTACCTCTCAAGGGGAATTCTTAGGGGTGGACTGTTTCTTTCCCCAACATAATCTAGGCTTAGCATGGCTAATAATGAAGACTTTATACCCTTGTTAGGGGCAATGGGCCTTGCCCCTTCATCAAATAGCCCCACCGACTCCATCAACCACCTCATCCTCCCTTATTACTTTACAGCCAACTGTGGTGGCCCTCAATAATGTATTTTATAGGAGCTGCCCCACCTACAAGTTTGAGTCTGAAGTGGTAACTTTCAGATTCAAACTAGGTCTCACTCTGGGTGAAACCAGACAAGAAGCACGTCGACGAGGTTTTCCTCTCACTCCCTACTTCAATAATGTCACTAGCTCTGCCCCTCCCCCTCACTCCCAAGATGTTCCTACACCCTCCCTATACCTATCCCTTCTCCATCTTACTTCTACCTCTTACCTTCTCCAGTCAAATTCTTTTGCCATTCTAAATCCACACTCCAATCTCTAATGCACCCCCAACACCTCCCCCTCTCCTTCCTGGCACTACCTGCAGCAAACAGACTCTTCCTACCACACACTCACTTCCACCTACCTTTGCCTTTCTTCCTCAGACACAAGTCTCCTCTACCCCCCTCATAAGAAAGCCTTCGTCTATCAAAACTCCACAACAAAAACTCTTGAAGATATTCAAAACTATCTGCTCGAGTCCCAAATTAATCCCTCCACACTGAAAGTGGCTGCCGATATCCATCCTCCTACTCATATTCCCCCTACACCTCTTCCTCCTACTCCCTCCCAATACACCCCATCCCCCCCAGTTCCAGCTCCACCTACATTAACCCTCCCTCCATCCCCACTATCCCTTCCATTCTCTCCTGGATACACACGTCCCTTATGTCATAACTACGACCTTCCCCAGATCCTCCACCTCCTGATGCCCCTCCTGATACTACACTACTTCCCCCTGTCATTCCTTATCTCATACCCTAGCTCCTTCCCCTTCAGATTCTCCAACATGCACTGTAATCGTAGATCAACTAAGCAATAACTCTCCTATATTGCAATATTCGCAGTTTCCGTTCTCACAGACCTGATCGATGTCATATCCTTTCTTCTTATAACTCATCCATTGTCTGTCTCCAAGAGACTTTTCTTACACGTGCTCCTATACCAATTCCCAGTTCCATTTGTCTCTTCTCCACACTTTATGCCTTGTCTATACTTATCCCTCAGAAAACACCTTATGTTATGCCTCACTTTCAAACCAGTCTACTTCTCCCCTTCCTACCGCATTGACTTTGTTGCCTTTGAAACTCTTAATTTCTCAACTTCAGCCACCTTTCCTCGTATTTGGTGATTTTAACTGCCGCCACACTCTTTGGGGGTGATTCTATCACTATCTCCCATGGCTGATAACTAGAACACTTCCTCTCCACAACTGTCATTATTTTTAATTCAGATCACTCCACACACAATCTTTCTCATACCTTGACCTCTCTCTATGCTTCCCTTCTCTCCATTTAGATTTTCATTGGTCAGTCCTATACCACTTTCCAGTCCTTAATCCCCCATGCTGGTGCTTTGATAGAGCTGACTGGCATAATTTCACTTCACTCTCTACTATTCCTAGCTCTCCAATCCCCTTCTCTTCCATTTCAGGAATGCTACAATGTTTCACAGTTACAGTCTTAAGAGCTGCCTATACAGCCATTCCCCAAACCTTAAGATGTTATTCTTCCAAATGTGTTCCATGTTGGAATTCTGATTGCACCAAAGTACTTCACTTAAAATGTGCAGCCTGGAAGTTATCGCTACAAACAAGGCACCCCTAATCAGCTATCAGCCCTTATCTCCTTTAAAAGAGCATCTGCCTGTCTTCGTCTTACAATCCAGAACAGTAAAACAACTAGTTGACGAAATCCTGCTTCCTCATCTACATCTACATCTATTCCATATTCGAAATACTCTCACCTCTGATTCTACTCAGGTTGCTAATGACCTGGGTGACTATTTCAGCCAGGTCAGTAGTGGCTCTCACCTCTCTCCACATTTCTCTTCCATTAAGACCATGAGAGAACGCACCCACATCATCTTCACACTGTCCTCTTCTGAATCCTATAATGCTGCTTTTTCTTCTTCTGAATTCAACACTGCCTTACTTTCATGGGTGTTACGCCACGTAACACCCATGAAAGCCCTAACGGTATTCACTACCATATGCTCCGATACCTTCCATCTTTCTCTCTATCCTTCCTATTAACTATTTTCAACCAAATATGGACGACAGGAAATTAAACTTCTTATTGGCAAGCTCTTATCCTCCCCTTCTTGAAATCCAATAAATAGGGTACCCTCCCTCAAGATTACCGCTCCATCGGTCTAACTAGCTGCTTGTGCAAACTACTAGAGCGAATGCTTAACTTCTGCTTAATGTGGTATCTTGAATCTCACAATCTCTCTCCTTCCCAGTTTGGTTTCTGCCGCACCCGAAGCACAGCTGACCCCCTTGCTCATTTCGAAACATATATTACATTTGCATTTGCAAACCATGACTCGGTATATCCATATTCTTTGACCTAGATAAAGCACATGATACCACATTGCGGTACCATATCTCCAGCAATTATACTCCCTAGGCATATGCGGAAACATGGAGTCTTTTCAAAGTCCTTTCTCTCCAAACGCACTTTCCAGATCAAATTTGCCTCTTCCACATCATCCAGTTCGAAGGCAGTGTGCCAGCACCACCTTTTCCTTCTTGCTGTTAATGACATTATATCAGTCTACCACCAGGGGGCTGGTCATCACTATATGTTGATGATTTAACCATCTTTGCCTCTGGCACATCCATACCAACTCTCCGCCAATTCCTTCAGTCTGCAATATCATCAATATCCTCCTGGGCCACTAACCATAGCTTTTGCTTTTCTATCTCCAAATATTTTTCCATCCTTTTCTCTCTTGTACGTGTAGGTCCCCAACCTCCATCTTCTTATATGGCAGTCCAGTCCAATACCGTTCTTTTCATAGTCTTCACATAGCCCTAGGCGCCTTCCGCTCCTCTCCAGTTGAGAGCCTGTACACTGAGTCAGGTATGCCATCTCTCGAAGCCATACCCTTATCACTCTCTGATGCTATGCTTGCTTTCACCAACTTTCTCTCACCGAACTAAACTATCCCACGATCCCTATTCCTACCTTTGCTTTTATCCACGTTTACCTATTCCTTTTTTCGTTCAACATGGATGCCCTCCTCTCCCATTCTCCCTTTCCCCATCTCCGACCTCTTCTGTTTTCTGTCAATTCTGTTCTTCCATGTCTTAAACCTTACCCCTGTATTTGCTCCTCTATTATCCCTGACCCACCAAAATCAGATATCCCCCCTTCTGTCCTTCTTACCCGTTTCCTTGACCATGTCTCCATTCCTCCAGTATTCATGTTTACACTGATGGCTCCAAATCCACTTCCAGTGCTGGTTTCACACTAACCTTCCCAGCTCGCACTTTTAAATACCCACTCCCTCCAGAATCCAGTGCCCTTACTACAGAACTGCACGAACTCCTTTTTGCCTTAAAACACATATACTTACTTTCTTCTTCCTCTTTCACTATTTTTACTGACTCCCATAACTCCTTATGTCTCATAAAGTCTATGTACTAGAAATGGTTGTTCTACCTGTCCACATGCCATAAATCTATCAGATTTTGCTGCCTAGCCATGTTGGAATCCCCGGCAATGAACAGGCAGATACTCTAACACGCTCTGTCCACATCACAATCACGTTTTTCACATATTCCAGTCATGGATTATTACCCCACTGTAAGACCTTCCTTTATACCAGATGATAATCGTTCTGGTCAAGTCTTCCCACTGATAAATTACATACTGTAAAATTATCAATTTCCTCATGGTCAGCTCCATTTCATCGGAACACGTTGGGAGACGGCTCTAGCCCGTTTAAGCATTGGCCACACCCATCTAACACACACGATGTGACGTTCTGATCCGCCCCTATGTTCCCTATGCAATGTTCCTCTTTCAGTTCACACATTCTGTTGTCCTGTCCACACTTTGATGCAGCCCATACCTCTGCTCTCCCCCACCTATCCTCCCAACCTATCAGACATCTTTACGAATCCCACACTTTCTGCTTTGACAACCTGTTTTTTCTCAGATGCATACATATCCTTCACTTGATGTAATCCCCCTTACCTCAACAGCCAGGAGCCAACGTCAGAGGAGGGGTCCTAGACCTCAGAGTCGCAGTGGCCAGGGTGAGGTCTAGGACCCCTCCTCTGACGTTGGCTCCTGGCTGTTGAGGAGAGCGATCTCGGGGAATGTCTCAAGCACGTTGGCTATGTGATGGCCAGCCGCATCCGGTGCCCTGCAGGGAGCCAGGATGGGGTGGTTTGCATTGAAGTCTCCCCCTATGATCACTCGGTCGTGTGCTACGGAAGCACATACCTGGCTGATGTCTAAGCTACTACAGTGTGGCCGGCTGTACACATTGTACAATTTCAATTTCAGCTGAATCTCAACGGCAAGAGATTTAACATCTCCACAGTGCGGTGCATTGGCTATTGCGGAGCAGGGAAATGTTGCTTTGACCAGGGTGATCAGGCCTCTTTTGCCATCGGTACGGGGCAGCGCATAGACGTGATACCCGGAGAAGCGAACAGGTTCCGCTGTTAATGTCTCCTGGAGCATGACGATGTCAGTGCTCCTTGATCGCACTAGTGCGTGGAGGATGGCACTCCTTGAGGAGAAGCCACAGATGTTCCACTGCAGAATACTTAGATTGCGTGCCATGATGTTACTAATTGATAGTTACATCAGAGACATCGTCGTATTCGGATAGACAGTCGGAGTCTGACAACTCCATTGTGAGATCCTCACTGCTTGAGGGGCCTCCTTCGGCTGTCAGGCTATCCCTGGGTCCACTGGGGGGTGGAGAGCCTTTGGTAGCTCTGACTTGAAGTGTTTGGCCTTTTCTCTGGCCAGGCTGTTTCTGTTAATTGGCTGGCCTTGCCTGGGCAGGGTCAGCTTGTTCTGATTCAGTTTCTGACACTGAATCAGCCTGGCTAGGCTCTGCCTGTGAGGGCATGGCCTGGGTTGGAGTGGGGAGGGGAGTCTCGACCTGGGGTGAGGGAGAGGATTGGGCTGTTTTGGCCCTCTCCATCTTCCTTCCCTTTACGCTTGCGACAGTCTCTTTCAATATTGTCATGGCGACCTCGACTGCCTTCTCCGCCTCTTCCGTGGTCCTGGACAAGGATGCTGCCACTGCTGTGACTACAGCAGTGATCAGGATCGACATGTCCCCCTCATCGAAGAGCATGTCTTCTGGATCTGGGGAGGACCTTGTGGTGCTGTTGGAACCTTTCTTCCTGTAGTTCCTCTGCACTTGATTTACTTGGGGGAACTCCTGTTTGTCGGAGATCTCCGGTTTCGGCTGGGGGGAAGCTTCCTTCCTCTTAGGAGGTCGGGAAGCCTTTTCGCTTTTGTTCCTCCCCCTAGACGTAGGTGCCTGTGGAAGCAGGAACAAAGTCTGGTCACTTCTTAGCAACCTCTTGCCGTTTGAGGGCCGCCTCTTTCCTGTCAGAGCAAGCCAGGCTCCAGACATGATGCCTCTTGGCACAGTTAGGACATTTGGTTGTTGTGTCCTTCTTTTCTTCTTTGTATGCCTTAATGCACACCTCGGTGTTGTGTGCCTTGCTACAGACACCACATTTTGGCTTGGCTGTGCAGTTAGCCTGGTGGTGTCCGTACTTCTGGCACTTGAAAACACCGCAGTGGTTCAGGCACATATGTACATAAGTGGTAGGTACCCCAGTTACCCAGATCAAGGGTAGAGCTTGGGCTACCTTTCATGGTCACCAGGACTTGCCTGGTTGGAGTCTTCCCCTTCGTCAATCGGGAAGCCTCCACGACCTGTGGGTGTGATGCGATCACCTCCACATCGTACGAGACTGAGAAGCCAAGTAGCACCATCTTGACCCTCTTTTCCTCGGGATTCAGTGGCGAGAGGCTCACTTTCCTCCCATCTTTTAGCTCCTTTGTTTCCTGCAGGAAACAAAGGGTGGCCTGATCTTTGGGCATGATGATCATGCCCTGATCTCGCGCAACCCGGATCGACAGCCGGATTTTGCGCTGGCTCTCCAATGCCCTGACCATTTGGTAGGCATTGTCGAAGCCTTCGGGTTTGACGGGGACCTTAAACTGTGGGAAACGCCTTGGGGGTCCAGACTCCGGGGCTGGATTGGTCCCCTTTGGTTTGGGCCCCATCCGTGGGGGCACCAGCTGTTTCGGCTGGTTCAGCTGGTGCTCCTGATTCGGTCAGTGGGGTCGTCTGAGGGGTGCTCAGGGGCCTTCCTGGTCTGGGTGCTGGCCTGGAGGAGCCAGCACGAGAGTCCATCTGTTGGACAATCTGGTGGACAGACATGTTCTTACATGCTTTTTCTGTCTTGTCCACCATCTTGGCAGCAGGCATGACAGTGTCATCCTGTGCTCGGGTTTTCTTTTGCCACCCGGAGGCACGTATGGCTTCAGGGTGGCTGCCGTGGTCTGGGCCTTGCACGGGTCGTCATCATTATCGTCTGTCTGTGGGGGGTTTTTAGTTTTGTTTTCCATGTACTTGGCAGTGCTTCATCCACTCACGCCCCCACCCACCACGGAGTCCAACAAGGGGAAGCTGAGTGTTAGAACCAATGTCTAACAGCAACAGGGGTGATGAGTGGATATACGCAGCCAATTAGCCCTTTTGCAGTGGCACGCACGGACGGTGTGAGTACCAACGGCAGCATGACTGCTTGACCCTAGCCTCCCGAGGGAGACCAGCCGATTGACCTGACCGGGCCTGGATCAGGCCGCCTGTCTTGCCAGAATAGAGGACCAAAGAGGCGTGTTGCTAGCCGCAGGGCATACTCGTGCTCAACCTCCAGGACTCCCATCTCCCAGCTCACAAGGCTGCCACACACGGCAAACACGTGGGTAGGTGTCAACCTCTGGGAGTAGCCCAGAGGGGATGCCCTTCCACCTACAGGACATCATTGATGGGAACACTTCTGCTCCTTCCTCAGTAAAGAAGGGGAGCTCTCACTTTTTCCAGGCAGTTCCTCTCCATTCCTCAGAGGGGACCTGTGCCTTTTTTCAAAGTGAATCCCTCTTTTCTCTGAAACACCCAAAGGTTGCTTCACCTCAGTGAGAAAAGAGGGGGGTCCTGCACCTGTTCCAGTCAGTTCCTTCATCCCTCTGAAACAGCCAGCCACAGACTGTTTCATCACACTGAGGGAGAGGAGCTAACATTTTTCCAGGTGGTTCCTATGGCAGGACAGGTTTTTAAAAGTGAATCCCTCTTCTCTCTGAAACACCCAAAGGATGTTTCACCTCAGTGAGAGAAGAGGGGTCCTGTTCCTGTTCCAGTAAGTTCCTTCATCCCTCTGAAACCTTTTCGTGTTTCCTCTGGTGTTTTTCCGTTGACCGCTCGGATTCCTTCGTCTTTTTTTACAAGTCGAACCCTGACAATATATATATATTTTATATATAATATATATATAATATATATATATGTATAAAATATAATTATATATATATATATGATATATATTAATATATATAAGGCCGCGGTGGACGAGTAGTTAGCGCATCGGACTCAAGACTGGCATGACGGCAATCTGAGTTCGAGGGTTCGAGTTACCAGGCAAGGAACTTCACCTCGATTGCCTACCTAGCCACTGGGTGGCCAAGCCAGCCCAAGTCAGTGCTGGTCCCAAGCCCGGATAAAATAGAGAGAATGATTACCTAAAAGGTAGGTATATATATATATATATATATATATATATATATATAATATATAATGATATATATATTATATAATATATATATGTTTTATATAATATATATATAATATATATATATATATATATATATATATATATATAATATATATATATTATAAATATAATATAGATGTTATATATATATATATAATATATATATATATATATATATATATATATATATATAGATATATATATATATTCTATATAATATAAAATATATATATATATATATATATATATATATATATATATATATATATATATATATATATATATATATATAATATATATATATATATAATATATATATATATATACCTACCTTTTAGGTAATCATTCTCTCTATTTTATCCGGGCTTGGGACCAGCACTGACTTGGGCTGGCTTGGCCACCCAGTGGCTAGGTAGGCAATCGAGGTGAAGTTCCTTGCCTGGTAACTCGAACCCTCGAACTCAGATTGCCGTCATGCCAGTCTTGAGTCCGATGCTCTAACTACTCGTCCACCGCGGCCTTATATATATTATATATATATCATATATATATATATATTATATATATATCATATATATATATTATATATATAATATATATATAATATATATATATATTGTCAGGGTTCGACTTGTAAAAAAAGACGAAGGAATCAGAGCGGTCAACGGAAAAACACCAGAGGAAACACGAAAAGGTTTCAGAGGGATGAAGGAACTTACTGGAACAGGAACAGGACCCCTCTTCTCTCACTGAGGTGAAACATCCTTTGGGTGTTTCAGAGAGAAGAGGGATTCACTTTTAAAAACCTGTCCTGCCATAGGAACCACCTGGAAAAATGTTAGCTCCTCTCCCTCAGTGTGATGAAACAGTCTGTGGCTGGCTGTTTCAGAGGGATGAAGGAACTGACTGGAACAGGTGCAGGACCCCCCTCTTTTCTCACTGAGGTGAAGCAACCTTTGGGTGTTTCAGAGAAAAGAGGGATTCACTTTGAAAAAAGGCACAGGTCCCCTCTGAGGAATGGAGAGGAACTGCCTGGAAAAAGTGAGAGCTCCCCTTCTTTACTGAGGAAGGAGCAGAAGTGTTCCCATCAATGATGTCCTGTAGGTGGAAGGGCATCCCCTCTGGGCTACTCCCAGAGGTTGACACCTACCCACGTGTTTGCCGTGTGTGGCAGCCTTGTGAGCTGGGAGATGGGAGTCCTGGAGGTTGAGCACGAGTATGCCCTGCGGCTAGCAACACGCCTCTTTGGTCCTCTATTCTGGCAAGACAGGCGGCCTGATCCAGGCCCGGTCAGGTCAATCGGCTGGTCTCCCTCGGGAGGCTAGGGTCAAGCAGTCATGCTGCCATTGGTACTTACACCGTCCGTGCGTGCCACTGCAAAAGGGCTAATTGGCTGCGTATATCCACTCATCACCCCTGTTGCTGTTAGACATTGGTTCTAACACTCAGCTTCCCCTTGTTGGACTCCGTGGTGGGTGGGGGCGTGAGTGGATGAAGCACTGCCAAGTACATGGAAAACAAAACTAAAAACCCCCCACAGACAGACGGTAATGATGACGACCCGTGCAAGGCCCAGACCACGGCAGCCACCCTGAAGCCATACGTGCCTCCGGGTGGCAAAAGAAAACCCAGAGCACAGGATGACACTGTCGTGCCTGCTGCCAAGATGGTGGACAAGACAGAAAAAGCATGTAAGAACATGTCTGTCCACCAGATTGTCCAACAGATGGACTCTCGTGCTGGCCCCTCCAGGCCAGCACCCAGACCAGGAAGGCCCCTGAGCACCCCTCAGACGACCCCACTGACCGAATCAGGAGCACCAGCTGAACCAGCCGAAACAGCTGGTGCCCCCACGAGCAAGCCCCAAAGCCGAAAGGGCGGACCGAAACGTCCGAGCCCGGAGACCGACTCTGATGGAGAGTCTGGACCCCCAAGGCGTTTCCCACAGTTTAAGGTCCCCGTCAAACCCGAAGGCTTCGACAATGCCTACCAAATGGTCAGGGCATTGGAGAGCCAGCGCAAAATCCGGCTGTCGATCCGGGTTGCACGAGATCAGGGCATGATCATCATGCCCAAAGATCAGGCCACCCTTTGTTTCCTGCAGGAAACAAAGGAGCTAAAAGATGGGAGGAAAGTGAGCCTCTCGCCACTGAATCCCGAGGAAAAGAGGGTCAAGATGGTGCTACTTGGCTTCTCAGTCTCGTACGATGTGGAGGTGATCGCATCACACCCACAGGTCGTGGAGGCTTCCCGATTGACAAAGGGGGAAGACTCAACCAGGCAAGTCCTGGTGACCATGAAAGGTAGCCCAAGCTCTACCCTTGATCTGGGTAACTGGGGTACCTACCACTTATGTACATATGTGCCTGAACCACTGCGGTGTTTCAAGTGCCAGAAGTACGGACACCACCAGGCTAACTGCACAGCCAAGCCAAAATGTGGTGTCTGTAGCAAGGCACACAACACCGAGGTGTGCATTAAGGCATACAAAGAAGAAAAGAAGGACACAACAGCCAAATGTCCTAACTGTGCCAAGAGGCATCATGTCTGGAGCCTGGCTTGCTCTGACAGGAAAGAGGCGGCCCTCAAACGGCAAGAGGTTGCTAAGAAGTGACCAGACTTTGTTCCTGCTTCCACAGGCACCTACGTCTGGGGGAGGAACAAAAGCGAAAAGGCTTCCCGACCTCCTAAGAGGAAGGAAGCTTCCCCCCAGCCGAAACCGGAGATCTCCGACAAACAGGAGTTCCCCCAAGTTTAAATCAAGTGCAGAGGAACTACAGGAAGAAAGGTTCCAACAGCACCACAAGGTCCTCCCCAGATCCAGAAGACATGCTCTTCGATGAGGGGGACATGTCGATCCTGATCACTGCTGTAGTCACAGCAGTGGCAGCATCCTTGTCCAGGACCACGGAAGAGGCGGAGAAGGCAGTCGAGGTCGCCATGACAATATTGAAAGAGACTGTCGCAAGCGTAAAGGGAAGGAAGATGGAGAGGGCCAAAACAGCCCAATCCTCTCCCTCACCCCAGGTCGAGACTCCCCTCCCCACTCCAACCCAGGCCATGCCCTCACAGGCAGAGCCTAGCCAGGCTGATTCAGTGTCAGAAACTGAATCAGAACAAGCTGACCCTGCCCAGGCAAGGCCAGCCAATTAACAGAAACAGCCTGGCCAGAGAAAAGGCCAAACACTTCAAGTCAGAGCTACCAAAGGCTCTCCACCCCCCAGTGGACCCAGGGATAGCCTGACAGCCGAAGGAGGCCCCTCAAGCAGTGAGGATCTCACAATGGAGTTGTCAGACTCCGACTGTCTATCCGAATACGACGATGTCTCTGATGTAACTATCAATTAGTAACATCATGGCACGCAATCTAAGTATTCTGCAGTGGAACATCTGTGGCTTCTCCTCAAGGAGTGCCATCCTCCACGCACTAGTGCGATCAAGGAGCACTGACATCGTCATGCTCCAGGAGACATTAACAGCGGAACCTGTTCGCTTCTCCGGGTATCACGTCTATGCGCTGCCCCGTACCGATGGCAAAAGAGGCCTGATCACCCTGGTCAAAGCAACATTTCCCTGCTCCGCAATAGCCAATGCACCGCACTGTGGAGATGTTAAATCTCTTGCCGTTGAGATTCAGCTGAAATTGAAATTGTACAATGTGTACAGCCGGCCACACTGTAGTAGCTTAGACATCAGCCAGGTATGTGCTTCCGTAGCACACGACCGAGTGATCATAGGGGGAGACTTCAATGCAAACCACCCCATCCTGGCTCCCTGCAGGGCACCGGATGCGGCTGGCCATCACATAGCCAACGTGCTTGAGACATTCCCCGAGATTGCTCTCCTCAACAGCCAGGAGCCAACGTCAGAGGAGGGGTCCTAGACCTCACCCCGGCCACTGCGACTCTGAGGTCTAGGACCCTCCTCTGACGTTGGCTCCTGGCTGTTGAGGTAAGGGGGATTACATCAAGTGAAGGATATGTATGCATTGAGAAAAAAAAGGTTGTCAAAGCAGAAAGTGTGGGATTCGTAAAGATGTCTGATAGGTTGGGAGGATAGGTGGGGGAGAGCAGAGGTATGGGCTGCATCAAAGTGTGGACAGGACAACAGAATGTGTAGAACTGAAAGAGGAACATTGCATAGGGAACATAGGGGCGGATCAGAACGTCACATCGTGTGTGTTAGATGGGTGTGGCCAATGCTTAAACGGGCTAGAGCCGTCTCCCAACGTGTTCCGATGAAATGGAGCTGACCATGAGGAAATTGATAATTTTACAGTATGTAATTTATCAGTGGGAAGACTTGACCAGAACGATTATCATCTGGTATAAAGGAAGGTCTTACAGTGGGGTAATAATCCATGATGGAATATGTGAAAAACGTGATTGTGATGTGGACAAGAGCGTGTTTAGAGTATCTGCTGTTCATTGCCGGGGATTCCAACATGGCTAGGCAGCAAAATCTGATAGATTTATGGCATGTGGACAGGTAGAACAACCATTTCTAGTACATAGACTTTATGAGACATAAGGAGTTATGGGAGTCAGTAAAAATAGTGAAAGAGGAAGAAGAAAGTAAGTATATGTGTTTTAAGGCAAAAAGGAGTTCGTGCAGTTCTGTAGTAAGGGCACTGGATTCTGGAGGGAGTGGGTATTTAAAAGTGCGAGCTGGGAAGGTTAGTGTGAAACCAGCACTGGAAGTGGATTTGGAGCCATCAGTGTAAACATGAATACTGGAGGAATGGAGACATGGTCAAGGAAACGGGTAAGAAGGACAGAAGGGGGGATATCTGATTTTGGTGGGTCAGGGATAATAGAGGAGCAAATACAGGGGTAAGGTTTAAGACATGGAAGAACAGAATTGACAGAAAACAGAAGAGGTCGGAGATGGGGAAAGGGAGAATGGGAGAGGAGGGCATCCATGTGAACGAAAAAAGGAATAGGTAAACGTGGATAAAAAGCAAAGGTAGGAATAGGGATCGTGGGATAGTTAGTTCGGTGAGAGAAAGTTGGTGAAAGCAAGCATAGCATCAGAGAGTGATAAGGGTATGGCTTCGAGAGATGGCATACCTGACTCAGTGTACAGGCTCTCAACTGGAGAGGAGCGGAAGGCGCCTAGGGCTATGTGAAGACTATGAAAAGAACGGTATTGGACTGGACTGCCATATAAGAAGAGTGGAGGTTGGGGACCTACACGTACAAGAGAGAAAAGGATGGAAAAATATTTGGAGATAGAAAAGCAAAAGCTATGGTTAGTGGCCCAGGAGGATATTGATGATATTGCAGACTGAAGGAATTGGCGGAGAGTTGGTATGGATGTGCCAGAGGCAAAGATGGTTAAATCATCAACATATAGTGATGACCAGCCCCCTGGTGGTAGGACTGATATAATGTCATTAACAGCAAGAAGGAAGAAGGTGGTGCTGAGCACACTGCCTTCGAACTGGATGATGTGGAAGAGGCAAATTTGATCTGGAAAGTGCGTTTGGAGAGAAAGGACTTTGAAAAGACATCCATGTTTCCGCATATGCCTAGGGAGTATAATTGCTGGAGAATATGGTACCGCAATGTGGTATCATGTGCTTTATCTAGGTCAAAGAATATGGATAATACCGAGTCATGGTTTGCAAATGCAAATGTAATATATGTTTCGAAATGAGCAAGGGGGTCAGCTGTGCTTCGGGTGCGGCAGAAACCAAACTGGGAAGGAGAGAGATTGTGAGATTCAAGATACCACATTAAGCAGAAGTTAAGCATTCGCTCTAGTAGTTTGCACAAGCAGCTAGTTAGACCGATGGAGCGGTAATCTTGAGGGAGGGTACCCTATTTATTGGATTTCAAGAAGGGGAGGATAAGAGCTTGCCAATAAGAAGTTTAATTTCCTGTCGTCCATATTTGGTTGAAAATAGTTAATAGGAAGGATAGAGAGAAAGATGGAAGGTATCGGAGCATATGGTAGTGAATACCGTTAGGGCTTTCATGGGTGTTACGTGGCGTAACACCCATGAAAGTAAGGCAGTGTTGAATTCAGAAGAAGAAAAAGCAGCATTATAGGATTCAGAAGAGGACAGTGTGAAGATGATGTGGGTGCGTTCTCTCATGGTCTTAATGGAAGAGAAATGTGGAGAGAGGTGAGAGCCACTACTGACCTGGCTGAAATAGTCACCCAGGTCATTAGCAACCTGAGTAGAATCAGAGGTGAGAGTATTTCGAATATGGAATAGATGTAGATGTAGATGAGGAAGCAGGATTTCGTCAACTAGTTGTTTTACTGTTCTGGATTGTAAGACGAAGACAGGCAGATGCTCTTTTAAAGGAGATAAGGGCTGATAGCTGATTAGGGGTGCCTTGTTGTAGCGATAACTTCCAGGCTGCACATTTTAAGGAAGTACTTTGGTGCAATCAGGAATTCCAACCCTGGAACACATTTGGAAGAATAACATCTTAAGGTTTTGGGGGAATGGCTGTATAGGCAGCTCTTAAGACTGTAACTGTGAAACATTGTAGCATTCCTGAAATGGAAGAGAAGGGGATTGGAGAGCTAGGAATAGTAGAGAGTGAAGTGAAATTATGCCAGTCAGCTCTATCAAAGCACCAGCATGGGGGATTAAGGACTGGAAAGTAGGACTGAAAATCTAAATGGAGAGAAGGGAAGCATAGAGAGAGGTCAAGGTATGAGAAGATTGTGTGTGGAGTGATCTGAATTAAAAATAATGACAGTTGTGGAGAGGAAGTGTTCTAGTTATCAGCCATGGGAGATAGTGATAGAATCACCCCCAAAGAGTGTGGCGGCAGTTAAAATCACCAAATACGAGGAAAGGTGGCTGAAGTTGGAAATTAAGAGTTTCAAAGGCAACAAGTCAATGCGGTAGGAAGGGGAGAAGTAGACTGGTTTGAAGTGAGAAATAAGGTGTTTTCTGATGGATAAGTATAGACAAGCATAATAAACAAATGAACGGGTTGGTATAGGAGCAGTG
>NW_023662696.1:2500-15818 GCF_015228065.2 Penaeus monodon | reverse complement strand
TCAAAACCCTGGACCCCAACCCCCCCAAGGGGTCCAAATTTCCCCCCCTGGGGGGGTTTTGGGGGTTCATCTGTTTAAAAAAACGCGGTTTTGGCCCATTTTCCGCTTTAATCGGGTGGGGGGATTACGGTGTTGGGGCCTTTCCGCTTACAGATATATATGACATATATACATACCACACCACACACACACACACACACACACACACGCGCGCGACAAACCCCACCACACACAACACACACAAAAAATATATATATATATAAATATAAAATATATAAAAATTATATAAATAAATGTAATATGGGGGGTGTGGGTGTGTTGTGAGGTGGTGTTTGGGGGGTTTGTGTGTGTGGTTTGTGTGTGGGTGGTGGTGTGTGTGTGTGTGTGTGTGTGTGTGTGTGTGTGTGGTGTTATGTATGTGGTGTGCGATGTGTGTGTGGGTGGGTTTTGGTGGGGGTGGGTGGGGGTGTGTGGTAATATGAGGTTGGGGTATGTGGTGTGTGTGTGGTGGGTGTGTGGGTGTGGGGTGTGTGTTGGGTTTGTGGGGTGTGTGTGGTGTGTGT
This sequence comes from Penaeus monodon, assembly GCF_015228065.2. Taxonomy (NCBI): domain Eukaryota; kingdom Metazoa; phylum Arthropoda; class Malacostraca; order Decapoda; family Penaeidae; genus Penaeus; species Penaeus monodon. The sequence continues at coordinate 15,255 of NW_023662696.1, read as the reverse complement.
TGTGTGTGTATATATTTAATATATAAATATATTATATATATATAAATTAATAAATTTTTATTTATTTTTTTATTCATTATGTACACCAGCACACACAGTAGTGTTGTTATACAACATATATATAATATATAATAATTTTAATAAAATTATATAAATATATAATTATATATATGTAATAAATTTTTATATATAATTAATAATTATATATATAATATAAATACCATAATATACACACAAATAAAGATAGAGTAGTAATCAGATGAATCTATACGACGAAAAAAGATTTTTTCCCCATATTCACACGGCGGGAAACTCTCCATGGCCCAGCCAAACGTTGTGTGCATTCAAAAAAATTTCGTAGCCAGGTAATCTTTTTTTCATTAAATTAAATTTTGTATTTTTGTAATTCCCTTTGCTCAGTATAGACATAAAAATAAAGCGAAGAAGTTCAGCTTTTAAGACAATAAAAAGAATATGCGACGAGTGGTCAGTTAGGGGAAATTTTAGTGCTGCAATGGCCAAGGTGAAAACCATATATCGGGGCCAAAAAGGGGTATATAAAAAAAAACATCCTTTCGTTTAGAGGTTGCCATCAACAGGTGATTTTAAACCTGATTTTTTCAGGTTTAAAAAATCGTTTTTTTTTGTCAAGTAAAACTTAAGGAGAAAGGGGATGCTTTAAAATCTTTTATTAGGATGCTTTTTTTTCTTTTTTTTTTTCCAATAAAACTAAAATACTTGCAATAAAAAATACTTAGCAATTTTGATATATCTTTTTATTTTTTTTCTATAGTTGTATATTTACCACAACACGATAAAATAACAAAAAAATATAGAAATGATAACGATAGTAATATGATGATAAAAAATACTAGAAGGGAACAATAAAAATAAAAAATAAGGGAAGAAGAAGGGGGAATAATAATGAAAAGAGTAAAGGTGGGTTAAATAAAATTAACAATAAAACAATTAATAAAAAATAAGAAATAATAAAGCAAAATAAAATTAAATGAATAATAAATAAAAAATAATAAAATAATAATAAAAATAATAATAAAATAATAAAAAAAATAAAATAATAATAATAATAATAACTATGAAATGTAAAATGATGCGATGTGATGGTAACAATTATAAAATTAAATAATTTGCAAAAATAGAATAGTAAAAATAAAGAAAAAAATGAAAAATCCCAAAATCACAACAACAATAAAATTAATGATAATACATGATAAAATAAAATAAAAATTTATAATAATAATGAAAAAAACGATAATGAAAAATTTTTGATAAATAATGAAATAAAAAAAAATAATGAAGAAATGATAAATTTTTTCATTTTTTATTATTATTTATTTTTACTTTTATCTTTATCATTATTATTATTTTTATTATTATTATAGTCATTATTAATATTATTATTAATTTTTATTATATTATTTTTATTAAACCGTAATGTAAAAATGAATAAAATAATGAAAATTTATGAAAGATAATGTTTGCTTTGATAATAAAAAAAATTTATCAATGGGAAAAATGGTGATAACAACAACAATGAAATAATAATAATAATAATAAAAATTGATAATGAAATGAGATATAAGCTAATAATAATAATAAAAAAGATAAAATAAAAAAAAATAATAAAATAAAATAATAATAAAAAATAATAAAAATAAATAATAATAAAATAAAAAAAATAATAATAATAATAATAAAAATAATTAATGATGAAATAATAATGAAACTGATAAAACGACTGTTTTAAAACGAACAGCAATAAAAATAACGGTAATAACAATAAAAAATAAAATGAAAATAATAATAGCAAAATAATAAAAATGCTAATAATAATAATAATAATAAAAATAATAATAATGATAATAAAAAAATAAAATTTTTTATTATTTATTAGTTTTATTATTTTAAAATTTGTTATTTTTATTTTATTATTTATTATTATTATTATTATTATTTTATTTTTTAGGGTATTATTTTTTAAATAATACAAAATTTTTATTATTATGTTTTTAATTTAACATTTTATATTATTTTAAATTTTTATTATTTATTTTTTATTTTTAATTATTTTTATTATTTTATTATTTTTTATTATTATAACAACAAGAAAACAAGAATAATAATAACAGGAAAAAACATAATAATAATAATAAAAAAACGAAAACAAAAAAAAGATAAAATAATAAAATAATAATAAAAAATAATAATAATAATAATAATAATAATAACAATAATAAGATAAGATAATAATAAAATGTAAAATAGAGGAAATAATATAATAAAATAACAGTAAAATAACAATAATAAAACAATAAAATAAAAATAAAATAATGTAATGGCAATAAAACAACAACAAAACAATAACAACGAAAAAATAACTGTAAAAGAATTAGACCCCCAACGACAATGTAGCCCCATACGCTACCCCAAAAAGAGCCGCCCTGTTCCCTTGCGTGACCTTGCAGAAAACTCCCCTCCTCATGGTGTTGGGCGGGGGGGGTTTGTTTTCGCTCGGGAGGGTGCCCCTGGATCAGGCATTTTTTTGACCAGTCCCCCTTTGAGGACGGGCAGCGTAAATAAAACCCAGTTTTTCTGTACAATTCTACATTATGATAAGAGAAAGTAAACAGGCATTTTGAAAATAGAAAGGATACCCTTTTCAAGTGTGTGCAGACAATTAAAATAATACGCTTGGGAACACTTCTCAGGCGACCTATTCCTGACCCGACGATGCGGGCCCGTATTGCGAAGTCAGGGGGCAAAGCGTGGCACTTTTAGTGTGGCCGGGAACCCTTTGGAAGGGAGGGCAGCTTGTGCGACGGTACACTGGGAGCGGCGCGCGCCTGCCCCCCGGAGGCCCCGCCCGGGTGAAAGATTTCGCTTTGGCAGTGATGACTTAAGAAATCGACAAATTTCAAGAGAAAATTTGAGTATGCATTTATGTATTTCCCAATAATGTGGCATTGCCCAAAAGACACCTTTTAAAAAATACAATAAAAAATAATTTTTTTTTCATCACCTATAGGAAAAATAAAACCCTTTTAAAGTACGAACATGATCGCGCCCTTTTATTTTTGTTAATTTTGGAAACCCCAAAAATTCATTTTTCCCAAAATGTGCGAATTTATCATCTTTATTTTTTCATTGGCTTTCCCCTTTTTTCCCCCTAAAGGTTGAAAAAATTTTTGCTACAGAAGAGAGTTCTTTGACGCCGGGAAGCGCCATTTCATTTTGTTTCCATTTTTTGGGGGAGGAGCACATCCTCAGAAGGGGCCCACTAGGAAAAAAAAAAACGAAATTTTTGTAATTATCCCCCTTTTTTCGGAACTAAAAAAAAAATAGAATAAAGGCCAGTACGGGCATGGGCAGCTACAAGGCGAAGAGGAGTTTAATCTCTTCTGAAAAAAAGTTTCCATAAAATAGGAAACCGATTTCTTTTTGTTTTTTCGAGAACAAAAATGCTTTTTTGGAGATTATTTTTTCGCAAAAGGGCCCCTATCACTGCTCCAACCAAAAGCATAACTAATCGATATGTGAATATTCCAAAGATTTTATTTTTTTTCTTTATTTTTTTTATTTTTTTTCTTCTTTTTCTTTCTTTTTCTTTCTTTTTTCCCCTTTTTTTCCCTTTTTTTAGGGAAAGGGTAAAAATTTTATTTTTAGTACCCGTTCCTGTGTCTTTTTTTATGGAACAGAACTAAATTGCAAATAAGTCATTCAGGAACTGGGAGAATAATGCAGGGAAAAAAAATTTTTGTGAAAACGAACGAGGGAAGGTTCCCGTAAAATACGTTTGGAACATGCTCTAAAAGAAAGTCTTTTAAAATAATTTCTACAAATTCGACCATTTTTTTCTTTTTAAAGGTATTTCATGTCTGAGCCGCCTGGTCACAGCATGATATAATTGTAGTTTTTTTGCGTGAAGCTCTGGGGTGAGTACGTTGTAGGGTCCCCCGTTTTCCCTTTTTACGGAGAGGCCGGTTTTCCTTTAGGAACATTCTTCTATTTTTTCTGGCTGGGTGGCCACCCAGTGGTGGTAGGAAATCGAGGTGAAGTTCCTTGCCCAAAGGGGAAAAAAGCGCCCGGCCCGGGGACTGAACCCCCCAAAAACAGATACCGTCGGAATTCTGAGTCCCACGCCTAACCATCGGCCACCGGGCCCCAATTTGGGCTCATACTTATTTTTAGTGATTTTATTGTTATTATTTTTTTATTATTATTATTATTTTAAATTATTATTATTATTTATTTTTTATTACTTTTATTCTTATTTTTATATATTATTATTTTTATTGTTGTGTTGTTTGTTGTTATTTTATTTTTTTAATTTTATTGTTGGGGGGTTTTTGTTGTGTTGTTTTGTTTTTGTTGTTGTTGGTTGTTGTTGTTGTGTTGGTTTTTGTTTGTTATTTTATTTTTATATTATTTTTTTATTTTTTTGTTTATTTTTATATTTTGTTTTTTATATTAATTTTTTGTTTTTTATTATTAATATTAGTTTTTATTTTTGTTATTGTATTTTTATTTTATTTTTATTTTTTATTATTATTATTCATTTTTGATCTTATTATCATTTTCATTATCAAACAAATTTTCATTATCATTACTATTAAAATTTTATCATACTATTATTTTTATTATTATTTTTATATATAATTTTTTTTTCTAGAAGCACAGTTTTTTCTCAGTCGCGATGAAAAATCTGCAGGCAGACTGCAGAATGAAAATAGATAGAAATCTTTTAAAATACCAAACATGATATTTTTTTTTTTTTGAATTTCCCTTTTTGGGGGCGACAAAAAGCCCCAAAGGAATGCACGCAATTACGGATAAAAATGTAGCTCGGTTTTTGTATAGCAAAAACACAATGGGAAAGTATAATTTGAAAAAAAAAAAAAAAACAAAATACAAATACCAATATATATTTCGTTTTTTTTAAGGGTCTGAAATCTTTTTGTTCCTCCAATGTGCAGTTTCAGGAACACAGGGGAATAGTGTATATTTAGTGAAATTTTGGTTTTAAAAACAGTATTTTTTTTAGTTTTTGCTCTTTTAAAAAAAAAATAAAAAAGCGATTTTAGATGGATCAATCTGGAACTTGGGGAGAAACCCAAGTAATTAGTTTTAAAGGCAAGAGTAATAATAAAACAAAAGATAATAAAAAAAATACCCCCAAAAACAATAATAAAATTTGGGGAGATGTATTTTTTTTGGAGATATTTTGTTTTTTTCACAAATTTCTCAACGATTTTTTTTTTTTTCTTTTTTTTTTTGAGTCTAATGATATCCCCTAAATAGCGGACGTCCCTAAAGAAAATAAGACACTGCGAGCGTTTGAAAAACGACGACGAAAAAAACTTTTTTTTCTTTCGATTTTTGTAAGCAATGGGGTTCGGGGGAATTTTATTTTTTCCAACAGGAAAACCCGGGTACAAGAGCGCCGTAACTATTAAAATTCTTCACATATCAGCCATTCATTTCAACTAGTTCCGCCTGTGGCCTGCAAAAAACACGCATTGGGAATTTTTTGCAAACCCTGTGGAAGTGCGTTGGGATTTGGGCCCCGTTTCTGTGTTTTACGTCTTTTGCCCTTCCAAACCATCGAAATTCACGTAGCAAAATATAAAATAATATATATATTAATATATATATTATAAATAAATAAAATATAAAAAATATATATAAATAGAAAATTTTATATAAAAATTTTATATATATAATATTAATATATATAATATAATATATATAATATAAAAATATATATAATATATATATATATATATATAAAAATATGTAATATATTATTATATTATATAATATATATATATAATATATATATATAATATATATAATATAAATATATATATATTATTGTACGGAATTTCGATGGTTAAAGGGCAGACGACGAAAACAGCAGAAAAGGGCCAAATCCTGAACGCACTTCACAGGTTTTTGCAAAAAATTTCCAAGCTATTTTCTGACGGGCCCCAAGGCGGAACTATTGAAAGAATGAGTGTTTTAAATGAACTGAAATTAATAGTTGAGGCAGTATTTTCCCCGGGGTCCCTTTTTGGAAAAAATCAAACCCCTGACGAATCGACATTGATTACAAAAAATCGTAAGAAAAGTAAAGTTTTTCTCGTCATTTTCAAAAGCTCGCGTGTCTTATTTTCTTTTTAGAGGTTTCGTCCGCTATTTAGGGGAATATTAGACTAAAAAAAAAAAAGAAAAAAAAAAAAAAAATCGATTGAGAAATTTGTAAAAAATAACAAAGAAATATCTACCAAAAAAATAGCATCTCCCAAAATATTTTATTATTGAATTTTGGGGGTATATTATTTTAAAATTATTTTTTTTATTAATCATTTGGCCTTAAACAAATTATATGGGTTTTTCCAAGCCAATTTCCAGATTGACTCATCTAAAAAATCGCCATTTCAAAATTTTTTTTAAGAGAAAAAAATACAAAAAAAAATATGTCTTAAAAAAACTGAATATACACTTTCCAGTGTCCTGCAACTGCACATTGGAACAAAAAAAAAATTTCAGCCCCTAAAAGAAAACAGAAAGTATTTTGGGATTGTTTTTGTATTTTTTTTTTTTAAATATAGAAATTTTCAATTGTTTTTTTGTATACAAAAACCGGCACTTTTTTTATCCGAATTTGCGGGCTTTCCTTGGTGTTTCCCCCAAAGGGATATGCAATAAAAAAAAAGAAATGCGTTTTTTTGGTATTTTCAAGACTTCTATCATTTAGCAATTCGCAGCAGACGCAGCATTATTATCGCGACTGGAAAAAGATGAGTTCAAGAAAAAAAAAAATTTAAAAAATTAAAATAACAAAAAGTAAGATAGTAAAATAAAATGATAAGAAATGAAAATTAATGTAATGAAATGATAATGAAAAATAATATAACAATAATATAATAATAATAATAATAACAATAACAAAACAAAAACCCAAAACAAAACAAAATAAAAACAAAAATAAAAATAGTAAAAATAAAATAACAACAAAAAAATAATAAAATAACAATAATAATAAAATGATAACAAATAATAAATAATAAAAATAAAAAATAAAAAACAATACAAAACAAAAACAAAAAACAACAACAACAACAACAACAAAACAACAACAACAACAACAAACAAAAAACAACAACAACAATAAAATAAAAAATAAAATAACAAAACAGAAACAACTACAAAATAATAATAAAAATAATAATAATAATGATAAAAATAAAATAAAAAATAATATAAATAATATTAATAATAATAAAAAATAATAATAATAATAAAAATAAAATAATAATAATAATAATAGTGAGAGCGAATAGGGGGCCGCGGGGCCGAAGGTAGAGCTTCGGACCAAGAATGCCGGGGAAAATCTGATCGAGGGTTCGAGTCACGGGCCGGCGCGTTTTCCCCTGGGCAAGGAATTCACCCTTTGCCACCTAGCCATGGGGGGCCCAACCCAGCCCAAGATAAAAAGAGAGAATGTTACCTAAAAGGTAACACCGCACTCTCCGTGGAAAGGGAACTGGGGCCCCACCCGCTACTCCAAGAGTTTACAGCATGAAAACTAAATTAAGTATCATGCGTGACCACGGGGGCTCAGAAGAACCTCCCTTTAAAAAAAAAGGAAGAGAGAGTCGAATTACGTAGGAAATATTTTTTATAAGACTTTTTTTGAGGAACATTTTCGCAACGACGTTTTACTGGAACCTTCCTCGTTCAGTTTTCCAGAAAATATGTTAATCCCAGCAATTATTCTGCCCAAGTTGCACAAAAATGATATGTGCAAATTAGCTTCGTTCCATGCAAAAAAGACACAGGTAACGGGACTGAAAAAAAAATTTTTTAGCCTTCCCTAAAAAAAAAGAGGAAAAAAAAGAAGAAAGAAAAAGAAAAAAAAAAGAAGAAAGAAAAAAAAAGAAAGAAAGAAAAAATAAATAAAAAAAAGAAAAAAAAATATATAAACTTTGGAATAAATTACATTTTGATAGTATGCATTTTGGAGCAAGGATACGGGAAGTTTTTCGCGAAACAATAATCATAGAAAAAAAAAATTTTTCTCGAAAAAACAAAAGGAAGGTTTCCTTTTTTAGGGAAAAACATTTTTTTCAGAAAGATATAAACACCCTCTTCCCCTTGTAGCTCCCCATGCCCGTATGGCCCTTTTATTCTTTTGTTTTATTTCGAGAAAGGGGGAAAATTACAGAAATTTTTTTTTTTTTTTTCCTAGTAGGTATTTTGGGAGTGCCTTCCCCAAAAAATGGAAACAAAATAAAAAATGGACCTGGCCGGCGTCGAAGAAGCTCCTGTAGCAGAAAATCTTTTCAACCTGTGAAGGGGGAAAAATGGGAAATCCCAAGGAAAAAATCAAAGATGAAAATTCGCACATTTTCGGAAAAATGAAGATTTGGAGTTCCAATAATAAAACAAGAATAAAAGGGGAGGGCAGTGACGTTAAAGAGGTTAGTCGAATGGTGATGAAAAGAAAATATATATTTTGATGTTTTTTTTCAAAGGGTCTTTTGGCAAGCACACATATTGGAGAAACATAAAGCGTGACCCAAATTCTCTTGCAATTGTCGATTCTAATGCAATCTGCCAAAGCGCAATCTATTATGGGAGGCCCGTGGGGGGAGGGCGCGGCCGCAGCCACAGGGGCAGCCCCGTCGCAAAGCTGCCCCCCACATTAAAGGGTTCCCCGGGCCAAACTCAAAGGCCCCCGCTTTTCCTGAGCATGCAATAAAAATGGGGCAGCGTCAGGGCAGGGAAAAAAGGGCGGGACTGAGAGAAGTGTATAGCCCAAAGGATAGTTTTTAAAATCAGCACACTTTGAAAAAGGACCCCTTTTCTATTTTTAATATGCAGATTACTAATATTATATAAATGTCAGAATTGTACAGAAAAACAGGGTTTTTATCTTTCGCTGCCCGCCCAGGGGGCAGGTAGAAAGCTCGATCGCAGGGGGGAAAAATCCTGAGCGAGGAAAAACCCCCCCCGCCGCGAAAAACCCTGAGGAGGGAGTTTGGAAAAAGGTAGGAGAAGGTAACAGGACGAGCCTTTGGAGTAGGATGGTGTAGAATTTTCAGTTAGGACATATAATTTTTACAGTTATTATGTTGTTTGTTTGGGTTTTTTTTGTTTTTTTGCCCAAAAAAATATTATTGTTTTTAATTGATTATATGTTTTTATACGTTTAAATTTTTTTATTATTCCTTATTAACATTTATATTTTCAACATTATTTTTGTTATTTTTTAATATTAATTTTATTTATTATTTTATATTATATTTTAATCATGTGTTGTTGTTTTTGTTGTTAATTTTTTGTTTTTGTTTTCCTCATTTATTTTGTTGTTTGTTGAATAATAATAAAAGAAATAAAAAAATTAAAAAATAATAAAATAATAAAATAGATAAAATAAAAATAAAAATGATAAAATGAAATAATAATAATAAAATAAAAAATAAACGTATAAATAAAATAAAATAACAATAAAATAAATAAAATAATAAAATAATAATAATAAAAAAAAAAATAATAATAATAACAAAAAAATAAAATAATAATAATAAGAATAATAATAAAAAATTTTTAAAATTTATTATATATATTATATTTTTAAATTTTTATATAGATTATTTTTAATTGAATATATATATTATTATTATTGTTTTTGTTATTACCGTTTTATTTTTGCTGTAATGGGTATTAATATTACAGTCGTTATTAGTACAGTTATCATTATTATTTTTTATTATAAATTTATTTTTTTATTATTTAATTTTATTTTTATTAATTTATTAAATTTATTTTTTCATTATATATGTTATTTTGTTTTGCATTTTATTTGTTATGATTTTTGATTTTTAATTTTATATTTTTAATTATTTTTTTTTATTTTTATTTATTATATTATATTTTAATTTTTAAAATTAGTTTTATTTTTAATTTATTAGATTTTAATCAATTATCATTTTAAAAATTATTAATTATATTTTTATATCATGTTTTTGTTTTACCCTTTACATTGAATTTTATTATTTTCAATTGCAACATATATTAATAATTATCAATTTTTATTTTTACTATTTTTAATAGGTTTTTAAAAAAATAATAATAATAATAATAAAATAATAAAAAAAAATAATAATAATAAAATAAAAATAATAATAAAATAATAATAAGATAATGAAATATAAAATAAATAATAAAAAAATAATGAAATAAATATCATTTCTCAATTTTTTATTTTCATTTTCAATTTTCATATTACGTGTAATTTTCATTATTATTAAAAAAATTTTATTTTACCTGTAATACATTATTATTAGTTTTTGTGAATGGATATTTTCATTGTTACTTTTTTATATTCATTTTTGCTATTTATAATATTATAATTGTTTAAATCTCACGACTCATTTTTATCATATCATAAGATTTTTAATTATTTTTATTATATTATTTTTATTATTATTTTTAATTAATTTTTTTATTTTGATTTTTATTTTAATAGCATTATAATTATTGATTTTTATCATTATTATTATATAATATTTTTTATTGTTAATTTTATAACCCATCATTTACTTAATTATTTTTTCCCCTTTTTTTCTCATTATTAGATTTTTATTGACCATTATAGTTTTTATTATCACTATTTCTATCGTATCTTTTCTATATTATTGGGTTTTTTTATCGTGGTGTGCGTAAATATAGAAAAATAGAAAAAAAAATAATAAAGGAAAAAATCCAAAAAGCAAGTTTGTAGTAGAAGATGTATGTAGTTTGGAAAAAAAAAAAAAAGAAAAAAATAGCATCCATAAATAGATGTTTTTAAAACATCCTCGTTCCCTTAAAAATTTTACTTGAAAAAAAAAAGAGTAAATCCTGAAACAAATCAGAGTTAACTCCCATGTTTGATGGGGGGGACCTCTTAAAAATGAAAAGGGTGTGTTAATTTTTATACCCTTTCTTAGGCCCTGAATCTGGTTTCACCTTGGGCCCTTGCAGCACTAAATCCGCTAAAAGACCCCATCGTCGAAATTCATTTCATTTTCTTAAAAGGCTGAATACTCCCCTTCATTTTTAGCATAGGCAACGGGAAATTACAAAAATACAAATTAATTAATGAAATATGATACCTGGCTACAGAAATTCTTGGAATGCACATCAACGTATGGATGAGACCACATGGAGAGTTCCAGACGGGTGAATATGGGGAAAAACTCTTTTGTCGTCGATATAGATTCAATCTGATTACTATCTTATCTTATGTATGTGTGTATATATATGTGTATTATATAATATATATATAATATATATATATATATATATAAATATATATATATACATAGATATATATATATATATATATATATATGTAGTATGAACATACACATACGTGTGTGTGTCTGTGTACATAAATGAATAAATAAATAAATAAATAAATATATATATATATATATATGTATATAGATATATATAATATATATATATATAGATAACACACACCACGACACACAACAACACACACACACACACACACACACACAACACACACCACACACACACACACACACACACACACACACACACATACGCACACACACACATACATATACACACACACACACACACACACACACACACACACACACACACACACAACACACACACACACACACAAACACACACACACAAACACACACACACAAAACACACACACTCACAAACACACCACACACCCACACATATATACATATATATATATATATATATATATATATATATATATATATAATATATATATATGTGGTGTTGTGTGTGTGTGTGTTGTGTGTGTGTGTGTGTGTGTGTGTGTGTGTGTGTGTGTTGTGTGTGTGTATGTATATATGTGCATATATATACTGTAAGCGAGAGGCCACCGTAAGCCACCAGATGTAAGCGAGTGACCACCGCGTCACCAGATGTAAGCGAGACCAGAGATGGACTTGGGTGGGTCAGTGAAAAGGAGCTTAGCTTGCTTGAAGAAAGATATGAGACCCCCAAGAGACCCCCGTGTCCCCAGAGCCAAGGGCGAGGTGGTGGAGCTGGACCCTGTGTGGCTTGGTCTGCCTGCTGTGTTTCTCTCTCTGCCTACGGACGTGTCCTTTTATGCGGACTGTTCCTTCGAGGGCGGATGTTTGTTCCTGTGCGAAAAGAGAAAGCCTTGCTGCATCTGCGTCCGATTCAAGGAGGAAAGGCAGCTACCGGACGGAGGTGTGAAGTGTACCATCCGGTCTTGCTACGTATTGTTGACATCGCTCGGCCACGCGCAAGGCTCGTCCTCGAGCCGACTGTAACGCTTGAAACGATGCAGTAGAGGGTTGTTTGGTATCTACAGATGGTTCCTGGTTGATCCGAGAGTCGCTAGGCCGTCGCGTGCCAGGGTAGCGGGTGTGGCAGAGGTTTCGCACTGAGGTGCAACATTCAGTAGCGAGGAGGGTCATCGTCTTCAGAAGCTGAAATATAAGGTACCAGGCCAGTAAAAGGGCTAAGGAGGGGATGATAATGTGTTTGTCAATCACCTTACTAAATTGCAAGAAAAATGAGAGCATAATAAGAACAATTGTCACAAGAAGGGCGTGTGCAAGTAAGGTGTTAATTACTTGGATGTGTCAGGATGAAACGAGCTCAATAAGATACCAATCATATGAAGAGAGAAAAATTAATTA
>NW_023662695.1:0-12500 GCF_015228065.2 Penaeus monodon | reverse complement strand
GATTTTTTTTGTCAAATTACTTAAAACCCCCAACCCCTCAGAACCATATGAGAAATTTGGGGGAAAACTAATGAGTCAAAAAACCTCGCTTTGCCCGAAAGGGAAGCTTGGTTTTCCGATTTATAGAGAAATTGTGGTTTTTGGCAATGGTAATTTTCTTTTTTTCCCCGGGGAACTATATTTTTTATTTAAAACAGCCCAAGATGGGAACCTTACTTTTCCCCAAAATCTTTCCAGATGTAAATGTATCTTTGTTCATTGCCGGTTATTTTTAAACCCCGTCTGTTTTTTGGACTAAGAAAAAGCCAGCCTTGCGCTTTAATTTTATATAGTAGGATAAAACTAATAGGGTATATGTAGGATAATAGGAAGGGTATGAATGTAATGAATATATTCCAAACAAGAAATTCATTTTCATTATCCCTTTTACAGTCAAAAAGAAATGGTTTAGGATACATAATATACACACAATTTTGGGGTATAAAATATATATATATATATATTTAAATATATATATATTTTATATATATAGACAGATAGATAGATAGATGATGATAGATATTTATAAATATACAACAAATCATTTTCATGGGATTTGTAGTATAAGGGGGCCCCGGTGGCCGAATGGTTAGAGTTCGGACTCAAGACTGTCACGACGGCCTGGTTTGAGGGTTTGAGTCACCCGGCCGGGCGTTTTTCCCCTTTGGGGAAGGGAAATTACCTGATGCTGCCCAGCCGCTTGGTGGATAGCCAGCCCCAAATCAGTGCCGGGGAAATAGAATGGGACCCAAAAAAAAAAAAAAAAAAAAAAAAAGAGTGTTCCCCCTTATTTTGGGCCCATAGAAAAAGGTAGGTAAATAACTTGTGAAAATAAAGGAAAGACCATTTTTGTTTTATTCTGCCCCCCCGCCATTTTGGGGTTTCCCCGGCTGCGGGGACCGTGGTGTCGGTCCCTCTGGAAAACTGTTCAGTGTTCAGCCCCTTGGAAAAAGCCTCGCCTAGCCTGCCTTTGTGGTGGCAGAGGAGGGGGCCGGCGTAACAAATGGGTCAGAAGGGGAGGAATTTTAAGTAGATCCCCGATTTATCATGCCAAAGATGGCAGCAGCCATAGGGAGAGGGCTTGATGAGGCAGACACGATGAGGTGAACCCGAGCCAGAGGACCATACTGCCAGCTGGCCGGTATGAGGGAGGAAAGGGCACAAAGGGCAGAAGAGCACACAGAGGGTACGCGAGGGGGCACCTTTGTCGAGTGCAGGAAAGGGAAAGGGCAGAGGAACTTTCTCCCAATTTTTGAGGGCTACAGAGAAATCTTGCATCTGTAAAAAATGGAAACTCAGTAGTATGCGACAAGGCCTGAAACAGCGTGAAGAGTGAATGAGGAGGAGGTGCAGACCTAAAGGGGCGAGGTTCAGGGCCTGAGGGAGGAAGTAAGGGAAAAAGGGGGCTCAGGGGGGTATTAACGTTGCAACGGGAAAAGGCGACGAGGTTTGGCAACAGATCCCAGATGTCAGATTTATGGGGTCTCCCTGGGGTCCTGGCGGGAAAAAACCCCCGGGCCTCGCAGCTCGGTGGGAGCAGGGCCTGCAGAAGGGGGGGACCCATCGGAACCGCCCCTTTGGGTAAGGTGGCGGCAAACTCGGATCCGGTCAACCCGCCTCTTCCCCCCTCACCCCCTTCCCCCCCCCCCGGGCGTGTTGTTACGGCACGCGTCCCCCCCCTGCAGCCCCTCGGCCCCCAGCATTTTAAGCGTAACCCAGTGATAGACGGGAAGGGCCTTGGAGGCCAATCCCCGCCCAATTTAAATGCTGGCATCTGCCAGGGGGGAGCCAGGAAGAGAAGGCCCGCAGCGGAAAAGGCAAAGGGGGCCCGCGGGGAAGTGTTGGGGATTGCCGGATCCCAACATGCCTTTTTACACCAGCGGGCGGAGGCTTTAAAACGCCTTTTCGGGCACCCCACCGGCCGGGGTATACGGGACGTTGAAGAAGGGGGATCGTGAGCGTGGCGAGACACTGCCCAGTGGCCAGGAGTGGAGGCGCGGAAGGTCTCCCGTGGGGGAAGAGTGACGTGGCCTGGCCCGCGATTTCTTTTTTGAGCTTTGCGGGCCCCAGACGAAAAATTAGAAAGCAGGCAACCCTGGGGCCTGCAGGGGCGCTGGCGGGGGCCCTTGGGGGAGGCCTTCCTGAAGGCAACCAGTGGCCTGGGGCCCAGTGCATCCCCGCCAGACCCTGGGGCCGGAAGGCAAAAGGGAGAAGGTAGCTTTGGGGAAATGAGCCGAGCACTTTTTCGGCTTGTGTTCGGCTGCGCGAGAAGGGACAGAGTAGGGGGGTTCGGAGGGAGCGGAGAACAGTCCTCTAAACCGGGACGGATTTGATGCCTTCCAGCAGGTGCAAGGACTGGGAGGATGGCACCATCCGAGTGAGCCCCAAGGAAAGGATGGTACAGGAGGAAAACTGGGGCAGGCGGAGGGGGGGGGCCAAAACCTACCCGCCTCGGTTCCGGGCCCCAAATTGGGTAAGCTGCCGGCAAACCCAGCACGATGGGGGGAGGGCCAATAGAGGGAAGCCATGCCCCCTGCAGGGGCCACGGGGTGAGAAGCCCCTAGGGGCCCTGATTGTGGCCACTATGCAACTTTCCCGACCACCACGAGACTGTGTGGGTCACGGGGCATTTGGCGTCAAGGGGCCCGTGGGGGGCCCCCCTATTGGCGGGCAGCACCCCGGTGCAGCGGGGCCCGGGGAGTGGCGATTGGGCAACATGCTTGTGGGCCTTTACTATGACGCCCGAGTAAAGGGTTGGCGACCTTGGACGGAAAACTGGGAAGGTGCATGGTGAAAGGCCCTGCTTCCAGAGATTTGGCTGCGCGAGGTAGTTTCGGCTGAACGACGCCCCTTGCCCCCCGGACAGAGTCTAGAACCGGTGTCGATGTCAAGAGTGATCTAGGAGAGGGCCCCCGGGGCCCATCCAAAACCTGCAGCGGCTGATGGGTACGGTTTTTGGAGAGCCTGTTTGGGCCAGGGGGGGGTTTGTTACAGGTTTTTAGCCAACTTTTCCGATAAGGCCCAGAAGGTGCCCGCTGGTGCAAAGCTGGGCATTTGAGGAAGGGAGCACCAGAAGAGTCGTCGGGGGGCAAAGGGGTTTGGTGGGGTGGGGCCGTTTCCCGACTCCTCGGGACTTTGGGGCACCGGGGCGCCGTAACCCCGGGGGGGTGCACCCACGAGTGCTGGCAAGCTCAAGGTACCGGCCTCCATGAAGGAGACCATGACCGGCGCATGAGGGGAATGAGTACAACATAAGTGGGGGCAGAGGGTACAAACCCCGTCGAAGCGGGGCTCTGCCGAAGCTACAGAGCCCGGGGGAAAGGGCCCTACACAGTGGTAGCGGCCCTTTTTGAGCACCATCGAATTGCAGAGGGCGAAAAAGACCCCTTTTTCCACGTGGACGCGTGGGTTACCATGGGGCCCGGAAGCACTCCTGGGGCTATGGGGGAAAAAGAAGAGACGTTTGCCCGTAGGGCGATGAGGGGGCAGGGGGCGACCGGATAGGAGAGCATTTTGGGCGGGAGGGCGTCAGCGACGCAAGGTGACCATGAGAAAAAGGGCTTGGGACAGGAGAAACCCCTCTGGGCCCCTGCCAACTACCGCCCCCCACACCTCCCCAGAGCGACCCCAGCGAGAGCGAAAAAAGCCCGCTGGATGAAAGATTTTTTTGGGTTTTTGAGAAAATGATTTACAAATACGGTACTTTTGTTTTAAAGAATTTTGTTTTTTCTGAGGACAATTTTAGTTTTGTTTCAGTTTTGGGAGTCAGAGCAGAGGGTCGTCTCTTTATAGGGGGGGGATAGTGCACGCCGTGGGTCTTTTTTGGGACTGTGCGAAACATGTGTAACATGAAAAGGAGATGGGGTTTAATTTAAAAGAAGGGACGGGCAAAAAATGCCGCAGCTGGTGTGAGCGGGGGAGCGGAGGAACAAAACCGAGAGACGCAGTTTTGGGGCTGCTCCGGAAAAAACCGTTGTGCCCTTTGGGCCCGATAAACTTTTGTTGCCCTTTATAAGCGTATCGGCAGTGTTTCCCCCCTTTGTGCCATAGAAAAGTGTAAGGGGAAATAACTTGTGTAAATAAAGGAAAGACTGTCTTTTGTTTATTTGGCCGCTCACCATTGGCGTTTCCCCCCGTGGTGTTCGGGACATTGGGGCCGGGCCTCTTTGGGAAATGTTCAGGTTCCGACCCTGTGGTAACACGGCGTTGCCTAGGCTTGTGTGGAGCAGAGAGACGAGGGGCCGGGGTAAAATAGGAAAAAAAAATAAATAATGATGGGAATAAAAATAAAAAATATATATAGATTATAAATATAAATATAATATAATATATAAAATAATAATATATAAAAAAATAAAATAAATAAATAATAAAGGGAAAAGGAAAATATAGAAAAATAAAAATAAAAAAAAATATATAAATAAGTATAAATTAATATATGAAAATAGTAATATAAAAATTAAAAATATTAATAAATAATATATATAATATATATATTATAAAATATAAAAAATATAAAATAAAATTTTATATTTAAAAAATTAATAAATATTTTATAAATATAAAATAATATATATAAAATTTATATATAAAAATAAATATATAATATTATAATTATAATTATAATTTTAATATATATTAAAAAATATATAAATATAAATATAATATATATAAAATTTAAAATAAATATTTAAAATAAATAAATTAGTTTTTTTTTTTTACCCAAATTTAGAAGGGGGTTTTTTAAAACATTTTAAGGCCCCCCCCTTTTTTTCCGCCCAACCACAAGGGGCCAGGTACCCCCCGTTTAAAAAAAAACAGTTTTTTTTAAAAAATTTAACCAAATTCAAGAAATAGGGGCACCCAATGCCCAAACACCAAAAAACCCAAGTTTTAAATTTTCCCGGGACCAAATAAACCAAAAAAACGGTCTTCCTTTTTTCCGTGTTACCCCCCCTTTCCTTTTCCCCAACCCCAAAAAAACCCCACACCCTTTTCAGAAACCATTTTCCACAGTCTCCAAAACCCCCCCTCAGCACACCCCCCCTATCCAAACAGGCCCCCTTCTCACATCCCAAACAGAAACAAAACAAAAAAATTGGGCTCAGGGAAAAAACAAAATTCTTCAAACAAAGAAACCTTTTTTAAATCAGTCTCAGAAAAAAAAAATTTTCACCACCCCGTTTTTCTCGCTTCGCTGGGGTCGCCCCCGAAGGTGGGCGGCGGTAGATGGCCCGTGGCACCCAAAAGGGGGTTTTCCGTCCAAGACCGGCTAATGGTCACCATGACTCTTCCCATGCCCCTCACCGCCAATGCCCGCCCTCATCTCGGTAGGTTGCCAACCCTCATCCCCCGCATGGGGAACGTCATCTCTTTTTCCCCATAGCCCCCAGGATAGTTTTGGCCCCAGGTAACGCCAAGCGGTCCACGGGACAAAAAGGGTCGTTTTTCCCCTCCGAATCCGAAGGTACATCAGAAAGGGCCGCCCAGGAGGCCCCTCCAGGGTTGTGCTTCGGCGAGAGCCCTCGTTCCGACGGGGGGTTTATGTAGAACACCTGAAATTAGGTTTACCTCATCCCTCCATGCGCGGTCATGGGTCTCCTTATGGCAGGGCCCGGCACCTTGAGTTTCCCAGCACTCGTCGGGCACCCCGCCAGGTTAGCGGGCCCCTCCGGTGCGCCAAGTCCTCGGGGAAAGCGGGCAACGGCCCCCCACCCCAGCCAACCCCTGTCCCGAGACCTTGGAGCCCATTCCTCAAAAGTGCCCAGTTTTGCACCAGCGGCATTTTTGGGGCCCTTATCGGAGAATTTGGCTAAAAACACGAAAAACCCCCCCCTTTCCCCCCAACAACCTGCCCAACCGTACGCCATCACCCGCTGAGGTTTTGGATGGGCTCCCGAGGCCCTTACTCTACGCATCACTCGGCCCCCGTGACACGGATTTTAGACTTGTCCTGGGGGCAAGGTGAGTCGTTCCCGTAATACCCTTTCGCAGCCAACCTGGAAGCAAAGGCCCCAATCTTTTCCATGACCTCACCAAACTTCCCCCAAAGGGCGAAAACGCCTTACCCCCGCAAGGTAGTCAAGGCCAGCAAGCAGTGTCGTCAGACGGCCACTACCCGGCCCCGCCGCTGCACCGTGCTGCCCACCCCAAAACGAGCCTTCCCCTGGCCCCTGACGCACACAAGCCCCCCGGGAAACCCCACAGTCTCTGTGGGGCGGGAAATGCATAGTGGCCAACATATCAGGCCACATAGGGCCTCCCCCAGTGTCCCCGTCGGCGGAGGTTCCCATCTATTGAGCCCCCACCTGCATCGTGCTGGTTCGACGGCGCTTACCCAAGTAGGGGCCCCGGGGAAAGAGGACGGCTAGGGGTTTCCCCCCTTCCCAGCCGTCCGAGTTTTCCCCCGTAACCCCTTCCTTAGCCCCTTGGGGAATGCACTCGGATGGTGACCATACCCGCCCCAGCTTCAGCACTGCTGGAAGGGATCAGAATCGTCCCGGGTTTAGAGGACGTGTTCCGTTTCCCCGCAGTAGTCTGTGCCTTTCCCAGCGCAGCCCGACACAAGTTGAATAGTGTCGGGCTCACCTTCCCCCAACACCTTCTCCACTTAGCCTTCCGGCCCCCAGGTCTGGCGGGGAGAGCAGCGGCCTAGGCCGGTTGCCTTCAGGAAGGCCTCGAAACTCCAAGCCCTCGCCAGGCCCCCCCCCCAGGTCCCCAGGGTGGCTGCTTGACGTAAATTTTAGCGCTGGTCCTGCAAAGCGTCAAGAGAAAATCGCGGCCAGGACCCCGTCATTTTTTCCCCAAACCCCGGGTCGACCTTACCCGGCCTCCACATCCCCGCCGTGGGGGAAATGTCTCGCCACGCCCCGAGTCCGTCTTTAAGCGGTCCGTATACTCGGCCCGGTGGTGGGCCCCAAACGGCTTTCAAAGCCTCCGCCACGTGGTGAAGAGGAGTTGGGGGCCCGGGAGATGCCCCAAAAACTTCCACCGCGGGGCCCCCTTAGCGCTGTTTCCAGTGCAGGGGCCTCCTTCCCGGCTCCACCGGGCAGAGCCAGCATTTCAAATTGGGGGGGATAGCCCCCCAAAGGCACCTTCCCGTTTTTCCAGCTGGCTTGCTTTACGAAGTTGGAGGGCCCAGGGGGGGGGGGAAGGTGCCCGGGGAATAACACCCCGGGGGGGAGGGGAAAGGGGGTGGGGAGGGGGAACGAGGGGGTTACCCGGCCGAGTTTTCCGCCCCCCTATACCCAAGGGACGGTTCCCAGGGGTCCCCCGCCTTCTGCAGCGACCATGGCTCCCACCGAGTGCGAGGCCCCCGGGGTTTCCGCCCCCGGACCCCAGGCGACCCCCGTAAAAACTGACACTTGGGTCGTGCCAGAACCCGTTGCCCTCTGCTGCAACGTTTAATACCCCCGGGCGCCCCCTTTTCCCCCTTTACCCCTCCCTCAGGCCCAACCTCGCCCTTCAGAGTCTGCACCTCCTCCTAGACCTTTCACGCTGTTTCAGGGGTTGCGCAGTACTACGAGTTCCTTTTTCCCCAGAAAGCAAATTTCCCGTAGCCCTCAACAAATTGGCAGAATTTTCCCCTTTCCTTTCCTTTCCTGCACCGACAAGATGGGCCCCCTGCTCGGACCCCCTTTGGCCCGCTCCCCCCCTTGTGCCCTTTTCCCCCCCCTACGGCCCCCGCATGGGAGGTCGGGCCCTTTTTCCCGGCTTCACCCCCTGGTCTGCCCCGTATAGCCCCTCCCCTCATGGTGCTGCCACTTTTGGGGCATGAAAATCGGCGATCTCATTTTAAAAAACACAAATCCACTTCAACCATTTGTTACGCCGGCCGCCTTCTCTCTGCACCAAACAAGCAGGGGAGGGGGGGGGATGCCCACAGGGGGGGTTTTCAAGGGCAAAAGAACAGGTTTTCCAAAAGGGGACCCCCCAAGGCCCCAAAAAAAAGACAAAGGGGAAAAAACACAAAAAAACCAAAAAACCTTCTTTATTTCAAAAGTTTTTTCCCGACATTTTCTTAGGGACATACAGGGGAAACACTGCATTTTTTTTTTTTTTTTTTTTTCCCAGTCCCATCTTTTTTCCCCGGCACTGACGGGTGGCTTCCCCCAAGCGGCGGGAGGCAATCGGGGGTGAGTCCTTTCCCCCAAGGGAACAAAAGCCCCGGCCCCGGTGCCGAACCCCCGAATCAGATTCCTCGGATTTTGAGCCGACATTTAAACCCATTCGGCCCCCCGCGGCCCTATATACCTAAACAGTAAATGATTTGGGGGTTTATGATAAATATCTACTTTTTTATTACATCTGTCTATAAAATATATAATATAATAATATATATAAAATTTTTTAATATTAACCCAAAAGGTGGTATAATTTTTACCATAACCTATTATTTGACAAAGAGAAAAGGAGAAGGAATGATATATTTGTATGCAAATATTCATTTCTTTTATACCCCCCCCAAATATCCCTAATATACCCTTTAAATTTTTAAAACAACTACTAGAAAATAGAGAAGAAAGCAAAAAGGCGGTTTTTTTTTAGTCCCAAGAAAACAAAGATCTGAAGACAAAAAAAACCGGCAAGAACAATGATGAACATGTTAAATAAATGGAAGATTGTGGGAAATGTGAAAAAGAGTTCCCCTATCTTGGAGCTGTTTTAACTAAAATATGTACAGGAATAAAAAGAAGAATTCCCCATCCCCAAAAAAAGCCAAAAATTGTCTCAATAACTTTGGAAAAGACCGAGCATTACTTAGGACAAAGCTGGGGTTTTAAATATTAGTTTCCCAATTGCATCATAGGTTTAGTGTGGGTTGAAGTAGATAGACAAAAAAAAAGATAAAAGTTTGAAATATGGTTAAGACGAGTATGATAAGCTGGAAGAGAAAAGACGAATAGAAGTGCTGAGAAAAAAAAAATGAAAGACTATTGGACATTTTGAACAAGAGGAAATTAAAGTTTTTTGGCAGTAATGAGAAGTAAAGAGAGGGAAAACTTTTGGGGCAGGGGGTGGTGATGGAAACAGAGGAAGAGGCAAAAAGAAACAAGACGAGCGACAAGTCCAAGATATTGGGTGCGATGGAAAAGTGGAAGAAAAATGTAAGAAAACGGTTTTGTGGGGAAAGGAGGTGGAAGGCCACGGGCTAAAAGAGCATACCCTTTTGAGATGATTAATAAATATATATATATATATAATTATATAATATAATATGGGTGTGTGGGTTTTTTTGTGTGTGTGTGTGGCGCGGTGTGTTCTGTTAGGGGTTTGTGTGTGTGGTTGTGGGTGGGTGGTGTGGTGGTGTGTGTTTTTGGGTGGTGGTGTTTTTTTGGTTTGTGTGTGTGTGTGTGGGTTGGTGTGTGTGTGTGTGGGTCGCGTGCGTGCGGCGGCATTGTGTGTGGGGTGCGTGCCCCGGGGTGTTGGGGTGTGGTGTGTGTGTATGCGTTATGGGGGTGTGTGTGGTGTGTGGGTAGCGATGGTGGGTGTGGGGGGGTTTTGGTTTGTGTTTTTTGGGTGGGTTTGGGGGTTGGGTGGTGGTTGTTGGGGGTGGTTTGGGGTGCAGCGGTTTTGGGGTTTGTAAAAAAAAACAAAAGGTTTTTTTGATTTTCCTGACCCGAGGGTGAAAATAACTAGAAAATCAGATAGGAGAAAAAAATAAATACATAAAAAATAAACAACACAAACAAAGTAAACCAAAATCAATAACAACAAAAAAACAGAAACAAAACCAAGACAAAAACAGGGAGCAGGATGGAAAGAAATATGGGGCTAGCGTTTGTTGATGGGGGATAAGTAGGTCGGGGGCCCGGGGTAGCCGGTCAGGCGGGTGTGGGCACCAGTTTTTGGGGGCGGTAGGGGGCAGGCGGCGGCGGCCGGGGGGGCAGCAGGGCACGGGGGGTGGAGCCCCACAATTTAGACCAAAACGCGGGTGAGTGTGAGCGCAGGGGAGGTGAGGCCCCAGGGCAGCCGGGGCGCGGTCATATGTGTGGTGGTGTGTGGGTTTTTATAATATTTTTAAAAAAAAAATAAACACACACACACAACAACACACACACACACACCACACAACCACACCACACATTAAAATAATAATAATAATAAAAAATATTAAAATATATATAAAAATTGTGTGGTGGTGCTTGTGGTGTTACAAGTGTATGATGTGGGGTGTTTTTGTTTTTTATTTATAATAAAAAAAAAAATTATATATATTTAATAAAAATATATATATAACGGGGTGAACATATACATATACACATGTATAGTTTTTTAACAATTTGAAAATACATAGATATATTTACGTGTATGTGTACCACACAATACACAACACACACAACACCCCACACACAAAAAACACACAAAAACCACACCCACACAACACACAACACAAAATATTAATTATTTATAATATATAAATATATATATATTTATATATATGGTGTGTGTGTGTGGGGGGTTTTTGGGTGGTGTGTGTGGTGGTGGTTTTTGTGGGTTTGTGGTGTGTTAAATTTACACTAAAATATAAATAGATTTACAAATATGTACAATACATATACATGTGTTATGTTTTGAAACACGCGTTTTTAATATGTTATATATATGAAATATATAAAAAATAATATAAATACATACAACATATGTATATAATTTTATATATATAAAATTTAATAAAAACAAAACACCACACATACGCAATATGTACACAGAAAAGCAGGTACGTATATTTTACACACACTAGCAAAATAAGTATATAATCTAATCTTACATATATTTAATATATATATTAATATAATATATATATGTGTGTTGGTGGGGTGTGGTGCTGGTGGGTGGGGGTGGGGGGTTATACAAAACAATATAGAACACCAACCCTATATGTTTTTATGGGGGTGGTAGAATTGTAACACATAAAATAAATAAGTATATAACATAAACATATGGATATAAGCAACAACATACAGTACATAGAAATTTTAAGTATAGGTGCGCGCAATATATATAAAAAAATATAAATTCAGATACACACACACAACACACCACACACCACACACACACACCCCACAAAACACACACACACACACACAACACAAATATTTTATAATAAAAATATATATAATAAAAATATATATATATGAATGGGAAGAAAATGACAATTGTGTTTGGGAATTTTTTTGTAAGTATTTTTAAAAAAAGTATTCTCTTTGTTTTTTATCGGACGTAGATTCATATATTACTTTTAACGTGTTTTGGTCTGAGTTATTTCATTTTTTAGGGATCATATTATAAAAATATAATACCATTTTTTGTATTGGGTTTTGTATGTTTATAAATATAAGTAATATTTTTAGTATATATATATATATTATATATTAATTATATAATATTATAAATTATTATTTAATTAATATATATAAAATGGGTGTGTGTGGTGTGTGTGTTTATAATTATATATTTTTTATTTCCCCAAGTTATGTTGTATGGTGTATATTAAAAATAATATAAATATATATAAACATTTGACATATGTATATATATATAAAATTTTAATATAAAAATTATATAATATAAAATTTTGTGTGTGGGGTTTTTGTGTGGGGGTTTAAGCTATATGCACCCCCAACAAAAACACGTAAAACCCCCCACCTATATTATACAGTAGTATAGTATAAATAAAATAAATACATGATTTTATAAAATTTACGTGTAGTGTACGGGTGGGTTTTAACACACCAATATAATATTAATTTTTATTAATTATATATATAAAATTAAAATATATATAATGTGGTGGTGTGTGTTGTGTGTGTGGTGTGTGTGTGTGTGTGGGGGGGGTGTACATATATTAAATATATAAATATTATATATAATATAATTATAATATAATGGTATATGTATATAAAATATAAATATAAAATTTTAAAATTATAATATTGTGTGTGTGGTGGGGGTGTGTGTGGGGGGTGTGTGTGGTTTGTGTGTGCGCACACATTATGTAGGTAAACCTTATATTTGGGAAAAGAAACAAAACACACACACACACACACCACAACACACCACCCAACACACACACCCCACACACCAACACACACACACACACCACCACACACACAAACACCACACACATATGACGCCGCGAATTTCAGGGTAGGCAGGGGTTTCCGACCCCAGGGGCCCCCGAGTTCAACCCCCGCCGCGGAGTCGTAAAAAGCCTGCGCCCGGGATTTTGGCTCGAGCTCGTCCTCCGGCGAGAAAACGACAATCCCCTTTGAGAATTTAAACGGGGATCGTGGGGGGAGGCCATGCAGGGCACAAGCTTTTAGCAACCCGAGCCGTGTGTTTGGAAAGGGCACCCAGGGAAGAGGAATGAAAAGACCCCAAATAGGATTGAGAGAGAGGCCAGTCCTTAGAGAATAAATGCCCGTTGAAAAAAAAAAATATAATTTCCCCCCTACTAT
>NW_023662694.1:48141-50641 GCF_015228065.2 Penaeus monodon | reverse complement strand
TAAAAATATTAAATAACGATATTATAACGCACTATTAACATTATTATTACACTTATATTATTATTTATGTTATTATTACAGTTAGAATAGATGTTTGCCAATAATACTATAAAAAAGTAAAAATAATAATAATAATAATAATAATAATGATAATAATAATAATAATTAATAATAATGGATGATGTATTAATAATACTAATATAATAAATAATAATAATAATAATAATAAATGAAATATAATATAATAATAATAAATTAATAATAATAATAATAATATGATAATATTGATAATATTAATAATCATCAAAGTTATCAAAAATCTCTTATTTAACTTTTATCCTCATTATTGTATGATTAATACGCTTTGGGTAATTATTATCATTATTACCCTATTAATTGCCAAAATTCATCAGAAAAATCGAAAAAACGTCATTATGGAGTATACTCTCAAAGGCTATATTTCGCTAGATTTTACGCTTTTCAGACTTTTGGGATTTATTTTCTTTTACCTTATTTTATGAAAATGGAGACAATTCCTGGTATTATCATCATTATTAATCATGGATTCTCATCAATATTATCATGTATCATCATCATTATCATCATATAATCATCATATCATCATTATTGCAAGTATTATCATCATTATTGCAAATTATTATCATTATTATTGCCAATTATGCAGTGAAAAGTATATTCATTTGCAACTATACGAATAACAACAACAACTAATAATAGAAATAACAATAATAATAACAATAAATAACGATATTATAATAATTATTTAATCATTATTTTAATTAATAGCGTAATTACAGTTTAATTATTACTATTATAATAATTATTTTTGCAATATAATACTTAGTAAAAATGATAATAATGAGAATGATAACAATAATGGTATTAATAACGAATTTATAACGACTATTAACATTATATCTATACGTATTATTATTATTATTATGTATTATTACAGTTATAAATACTGTTTTGCAATAATACTAATTAAAAAAAAGTAATAATAATAATAATAATAATAATGATGATGATTATGATAATAATAATACTAATACTAATACTAATATAATAAGAATAATAATAATAATAATAATAATAATTAATAATAATAATAATAATAATTAATAATTAATAATAATAATAATAATAATAATAATAATAAAATGATAATAGTGATAATATTAATAATCCATCAAATGTTATCAAAACTCTGCTTTATTCTCACTTTTATCCTCAGTATGTCATGATTAATACGATTATGGTAATATTATCATTATTACCATACTAATTGCCAAAATCATCAGAGAAATCGAAAAATACGTCATTTGCAGTATACTCATATAATGATTTTGTAATTTGCCGCTTTCCCTAATATGGGAATTATTTCTTTTACCTTTTTTTATAAAGAAGACAATTTTGTTATATCTCAAATTTATCTGATTATCACAATTTTTCATTATCAATCATTTCTTATTTATTTTTATATATTACAATCTTATCATTATTATCATATTATCATATTATCATTATTAATTATTCATATATAATATAATTTTGCAACATATAATACAAAACAATATATGAAATACAATATAATTAACAATAATTAACGATTTATTTATTAATGCAATTATTATTATATTATTTAATTAATTCTATAACAAGACAATAATATAGAAATAACAATGATATAATAATAACATTTTTATTATCTATACATATTTAATTATATGTATAATATATTATGTATAAATATTTTTAATATACTAAAAAATATAATAATGAATAATAAAAAAATATATAATAACAATAATAATAATAATAATAATAATATAATATAATAATAATAATAATAATAATAATAATATAATAATTATATATAATATCAAATTATAAATTCTTATTTAATAATCATCAATGTTCATATAAATTCTCTTTATTCATTTATCCCTATTATTCATGATTAATACGATTTGGTAATTAATATCATTATCCTTAATTGCCAAAAGCATCAAGAAATCGAAAAAACTCATTTTGGTATACTCTCAAAGTATATTTCTAGATTTAGGGTTTTTACTTTTGGGAATTATTTTTTTTCCTTTTTTTATTATAATGGAGACAATTCCTTATTATCATCATTATTATATTATCATCAATATTACATATCATCATCATTATCATCATTATCATTCATTATGCAATTATTATCATCATTATGATTATATCATTATTATTCAATTTTTGCAGTTATAATATATATTTTCAACATACTAATACAACAACAAAATTAGAATACAATAATATACATATAGATATTATAATAATTATCTATATTTTGAATTAAAATCGTAAGTAATATTACGGAAATAATACTAAAAACTAAAGTAAAAAATCATATAAATTTTAAATAAAGAATACTTATATAAGAATAAATAAAACTAATTAAATTATATATAATAATGAAATTAAAATATAAATATTA
>NW_023662694.1:41462-48041 GCF_015228065.2 Penaeus monodon | reverse complement strand
ACAAAAACCCCCAAAACCCTTGGAAAAATTTTTCCCCGGGGGGAAATTTTCCTTAAGGAATGGCGAGGGGGGTCAAAATTTTTTTTTTCCCCATATTTTGGAAGGGCCCCTGATTTTGGGGGTTTTTTTTTAAAAATCTGTTGAGGAAAAGGGGGTTTTTGGAAACCCCCCGGGGGGAAAAGGTTTGAGGGGGGGCAGGGGGTTACAGGAAGGTTGGGGGGAAGCAAAAAAAAGGGAAAAGGGGGGGAGGGAAATAAAATTAAATTTATAAAAGAAATTTTATTTTTGTTCCCTGTTTTTAAGAATTTATATTTTTTGGGTAGAAAGGGGACCGGGGAAATTAGGGGGTTAGGGTTTGTTGGGGTTGTGGTTGCCGTGTTCCCCTGGGTTGTTTTGGGGGTGTGGGGTGTGGGGTGGTCCCCATTGCTTGATTGGGGTTTATTATATATATAAATATATATATTATAATTAATATATATATATTTTTGGGGGGTTTTTTTTTGGGGGTATATTTTTTTAATTTTTATGAAAATAAATTTTAAAATTAAATTTTGGGGGTTAGGGTGGGGGGTTGGCGGGTTTTCCGTTTTTGGGGGGGTTTGTGGGTTTGGGGTTTGTGGTTATGGGGATTTATTTTCTATGAAAAAAATTTTTTTTTTAAAATAAAATATTTCGGGGTTTTAAAAATTTAATAAGAAAAAAACAAAAGCCCCAATTCTTGTGGCCCGGGGGGATCCTCCAGCCTTTTTTTCCGGGGCCATTCTTGGCGCCATTTGCTTGTCTCCCCGGGGGTCCACTCAAATCCCGCCCTAGGGCCCCCCCCCTAGGTGTTTCACGGCAACCTAAAATTTCCGGGGGCCCCCACTCCCCTTTCCAGCCCGCCCTAGGCCCCGTCCTTTTTTGGGTTTTCCTCACCCGTCCTCGTCGGCCCAGCCCCCTTTGGGGTCCAACGTTATTCGCAGGCCCGGGGGGGTTTAGTGTTCCCTGAGCTTGGGTCCAAAAAAAAAAATATAGGGCGCCCCTCCCCCTCCCCCCGTGGGCGGTCCCGGGGTCCCTAGGCTGGTTCACCCGGGCCCCTTTTAATAGGCCGGGGCCAATTTGGGGGGGGTTTGGGCGAGGGGTTGGGGGGTTAAAAAAGGACAGTAGACGGCAGCTCCCAAACCCCTCCCCCCCGTGGAAGGGCTATGGGTTCCTCGAAGTAACCCCCATCAAATTTTTCCTCAACCTTGCGGGGTGTTCGGGGGACCGGTTTAGTCCCCTAAACGGGTGAAACTCCCCCCCTTTTTTTTTTTTTTTTTTCCTTTTCCCCCCAACCCGGTTTTCCCCCCCTTTTTTCCCCCCCCCCATCACAGGTACGCAGCCCCCTCTTTCCCCAAACCCACTCACACGGGTTCTCGACACTTATTACAATTCCATCTCAGGTTTCTTCCACGGGGATCACAGACCGGGGACGGGGTTGGGGTTTCATGTCATACTTTGGGAATGAGAGAATCCCCTCCAAACCCCATTGGAGTTGCGCAGGCTAATGAGATAGATGACAGTGAACAGGAAAATAGTTTTTGACAAAGCAGGTATTTTTTTACCCCGTTTTTATTAAGATTGCCAGGAGGTATAAATGGCTTGGCTTCAGACTTTAATTGGCTTTATTTAATATCGTTTAAACACATAAAAATAAGAGATTTAAAAAAAAAAACATTAAAACAAAAAACTAACCATTACATTAGATACAGGCTGCAAGTGCATCCCCGGGTTAGCACTCACCCAAAAAGTGGACCCAAAAAATCAGGACTATATCATCATACAACGGGGTAATGTTTCCCCCAAAAATTTTAAAAAGGTTTTCAATCTTAATGTGTATTGTTTTTCATTAAAAAGGTTGGAGATATTTTCAGCAAAAAAGTAAAGGCCCGATTTTTTTTTTTGATGCGTGCGGGCCCCTGACCAGCGCGGTTTTGCATTTTATCCCCCCGTCTTAAAAAACTCGATTCTTATATAAGAAGATCTCCTTCAGCTAACCCCTTTTTTTGGGCAGACCGTTTTCATAACCGGTCCACTGTTCCCTTGCGGTTCTTGAGTCTCAAGGGTACCTTACACTATTTTGAGAATTAAAAAAGGTTTAGATGATCTGAATTGTAGAAAAGATCGTTGGTTGTCCAACGGGAAAAGGCCATGATGACCTGTATAAGTATAAAGGCTGATCTCCTGTACTACGATGAAGGGCGCTTTTAAGAGCCAGCCTCCCCTGAGGGATAAGTGCTCCCATCGTGTAGGTGTTATATTTGCTGGGGATGCGATTGCACCCTTAATATCTTTTTGTTCTTTCTTCATCCCATTAGCTTGAGGATGATAAGCAGTTGTCAAGGGTTTTTATCTGCAGAGTGGGCAGTTTCCTTTAAAAACGTCGATTGTTAAATCAGTCCCCCTCTTTTTAAAAGGCGAGGAGGACCAAATATGTGAAAAAACCGGGAACATCGCATCACCACAGGGTGGGTTTCCCTTTTTGTTTTCAATGGAACGTTTTTGGACATAACGAGTTAAATATCAATGGGGTCAGACATAACGAAACCAGCCTCAGATCTCCCTAGCTCAATTAAATAGCATTTTTTTTCTCAAGAGGCTGAAAATTTGGCGGTTTTGAAAGAGGACCCTTTTTCTTGGTTTCCCTTTTTCGGCTGGCAGCTTCCCCGGCGCAACATTTTCCTTGAGTCACGAAGCATTTTTGGGGAAAAAAAAAAAGTCCTTAAGTTTGACAAACGTCCTAAATACACCAGGTGAGCGGCAATTGGGAGGGGGGGGCAATTTTTAATGCACTCCTCCGAATTGCGGGGAAACCCCACAAGTGGCCCAAAATTCATCAGGAAAATTTCTCCATGATCAAAAACCTTTCTGGATTCAAACTCTTCCAGGGGCGCGGAGGTTTTCTGTGGGGAATGCCCCTCTTCCAATAAGCAAGATTTGTGCCAATCGGATCCTTCATTTGTTTGATCTCATGGTTTTGGGTCGGATTGATAATTACAACTGAAATTTTTCGATTAACATATCTGGAATATGGTGTGGGGGTACAGGCTTGTACAGAATGTTAAAGAAAGCCAGACTTTCATATGCCCACTAACACCCTTTGGGGATTTGTTTTTTTTTTGTAAAACGTACACAAGTGGTCGTGGTCAGATACAAGGAATTTGCGCCCATACACATAGGGGTCAAACCCCCGGACGCTTTCGATAACGGCAAGAGCTTCTGCGTCATGCGGAATACAGTCTCTGGTCCTTCAACTTTCGCTGAAGTAGGCTATGGTAGGGGGCTGGTTCCACATTCTCTGCTTTAATGCAGCACCAATGGCAACTTGTGATGCATCAGTGTGTATCCAAATGGGGATCAAAGTTGGCTACGTAAAAACGGGGCATTCATCAAAGCATCTTTCAAAGATTGAAAGCTCTCGACACCATTGTCCTTTTGAATTAGTATCTTTCTTGATAAGCGGGTTTAAAGGGGCAGTAAACTTTAGAAAATCGGGAAAAAGTTTTCGAAGAATCTGTCTCCTAAGAATCTTCTTACCCCTTGATTTTTTTGGGGGGGCATTCCGCAATTGCTGAATTGTCGGATCAGGGAGAATCCTTTCGGGAGTAAATCGGAATCCTAAGAACCAAAGTTTGCAAAAAACAAATTCACTTTTGTTAACATTTAGCTTAAAAATCCAGCAGGGGGTCTAATAGTCCAGTGTTTTTTCAGATACACAGATGTTCATAAAAGTTCTTACTGTAGACAACAATGATCTAAGTAAGCTAAGGTATGTGGGCGAGAACTGGGCTAAGAATGGCTTTATAGTTCGCTAAAAAGTTTTTGGTGCCGTAGAAAAAACCAAATGGCATACGTCCCCACTAAAAAGGCGATACCCATCGCTAAATGCCGTTTTGCCTATTTTCAGGTCCCAAGGGGGATACCCCAGTAAGCACCCCTATGCAAGTGGAAAAGACTGCTGTCTCTCTAAGCTCACCACCAGCTCATCATCCTTGGAAAAAGGATAGGGTCAGCATTGTCCAGAGTTCAGCCGACGTAATTCACAGAAGCGAAGGGTTTCCCAAACCCCTTTTTTTAACAAGCCTACGGGTGAGAGCCAGGGGGACATGCTGGGTCAATCCACCACCTAACATGGGTCGCACTCCTCCCGTATCTGTTTTAGTGCTTAAAGGGAGTCGCCATTGACGGTAATAAAAGGGTTTAGTTCATGTGAGGTATTGGTGCGACTCTGGCAAGTGCCAAAAGAAACTTATTGAGCTAAAAAGACGTGGAAATTAGCCAATAGTGCCAAAATACTTTCACATTGCATGTTTTATAAATGCCTCAAATCTGGGGCCATTTTCTTGATCGTCTGTTGCCTAGTTACCGATGCAAATCGGAGGAATCTAAGCTTTTTCAGGAAAAAAAACAAAGTCACCTTCATCATAGCCGAATCTAATTGGCCAAGGGACATCAAATCATCACCTGTCTAAAGTTGGGCAGAGGCATCACCTTTCCTTTTTGAAAACCTCAGGTAAAAAGTTTAGCATCAGTAGAGTTTTCCCCTTTAACGCTCCCAACAGGATAAGATCTTAGGGATTCTTAGCTTCCCCCACAGTGCAAAATGTCCAGTGGCCCCGTGTGTCCCCTTGTGTAGGGTATGGGGCGAGTCCTCCATTTACTACCCCAAAAGAAGCAATTCCCTTCTCAGGCAAACTACGGTTTTTGGGGAAAACAACTTTGTCAGTGGCTGTTCTAGAAGACTTCCTACCCTTTTAAAAATCTGAGGACAGTAACCAAAACAAAAACGACCATACGAGGAGGACATAAAGGGGGTTCTCCTAGGGCTAACTTCTGACAGTGATTTTTAGGAGGGAAATTTGGGTCAGCAGGATACCAAAGTCGTCCCAAAGATAAGTTATGGGGATTATCCCTTGAAGCTTCAGGGAATCTCTTCGTGGAGTAGTTAGTCCAACTGGTAAAAGAAACCTTTTGGGAAAATCCATACCCAAAAAAAACACCCTGGAAAAAACTATCCCCCACCCAAAACAATCTTACAAACCTTTCGGGTTTTTCTGCCATTTCCCAAAAAAATACATCAACATCCACTCAGATGTAGCCTCGAAAAGCCCCGGGCCCGAAAAACTCGAAAACCCGTCCCTCATGGTAAATTCTTTTGGGGTCATTGTCTTGAACACCCCCCCCCCCCTTTTGCAGAGTACTTCAGATCCGGGATCATAAAAGCTGTAAATTAAATCCTCCAAACGGATTTCATAGAGGTCTCCCGCATGGCCCCTTTACAGAAATCTCAGAATCTCGATATTGTTGGACGCGCCTCTGTCAAATGTCGTTTCCTTTTTGGTGAAATCTGGTGGTCCTCGGAAGCTGACCTTTTTGGGCCCTTTGGTACCCAGAGGGGAAAATGGAGCTCCTCCCCTTTGGCCCTTTGAAAGGGGCCTCGTCGAACATGCCTTCTCTTTGACATCCCCAGCAAATGATTGTCGATGCATTTCTTTGGTGATATGCACGAGGTTGGTCACGAGAGATCTCTGCAATCCCCAAACTACGTGGTTCAGCAGGAAATTTTGGAGGTTCATATGGCAGACACTCCTATCTGGGATTCCATAGCCGTTTTGGGAAACTTCAAAAAGTGATGAAACCCAATCACCTTCTTAAAAGCGAAACTCCTTTTCCCGCTTGGCAAACCTTGTAAAAAAAACCCCTTTAATTAACTCCAGGGTACCTATTGCTTTCGGTGATCTCGATCCCCGATACACCATTCCCCCGAGATTTATAAAAATCAAGAGGAGCCGCCTGCAAATGCGCACTTCTACAGTAGAGTGAAAAATCAGAAGCTGAGCACGTTTTCCCCAAATTTTGTCGCGCTTTTTTTAAAATCTACCCCCAAAAAATATCACGAAATAGGCGAGTTGATTTTAAAAAAGCCTTCCCCGCAGGTGCTCTTGCGCCCGAATCAGAGTTCATCAGTGGGGGCTTTACTGCATTTCAAGCTCCTAACCAGCCCTTTGACTTTTTGATTTTGCGAAGGGCTGGGAAGTGGGGCTTCAGCTTTAAACTTTGAAAAGAACCGATCAGAGTTAAAATAATTTTGGGTGGGTAGACTGTTGATCGGCATTTTGTATAGTGCCGCCTGCGACCAGGAGGGTAAACAGGTGCGGGGGCAACTGTTGGCTTGCAGAAGATGAAGGGAAAAAGTAACCTGCGGTTGTGAGTAGCCGAATGTAAAATTCCCGGAGGAGCATTGGCGGGAGTCTCTTTTAATTAACCGCCTGGAGTTTTCGGGAAACTTCCCCCAGGTGCGGGAGGTGAAGGCGCATGGGACCGCGGTTTTGCAGCAGGTAGGGGCACCAGATCTAGTTCAAAGTTAAAATTTCCATAATTTTTTTTCACGCGGGCCTTCTCTTTTCCCTCTGAGACCTTTTTGATGGTTTTTCCTTAATCATTCCCCTCAACCCGTAACCTCATCAACTAGAAGGATTTCATCATCAAGGTTGGACGAGATCCTCCTCTTTGTTGGGAGGCTGAATTCTTCCTCCCTTTCCCAACCTCTAGAATATCAAA
>NW_023662694.1:21462-28962 GCF_015228065.2 Penaeus monodon | reverse complement strand
TCTTTATCTCACTTTTATCCTCATTATTGTTATGATTAATACGATTTTTGGGAATTATTATCATTATTACCCTATTAATTGCCAAAATCATCAGAGAAATCGAAAAAACGTCATTATGGAGTATTTTCTCAAAAGGCTATATTTTGCTAGATTTTACCGCTTTTTCGACTTTTGGGATTTATTTTCTTTTACTTTATTTTATTATAAATGAAGACAATTCCTGTTATTATCATCATTATTATCATGATTATCATCAATATTATCATTATCATCATCATTTTCATCATTATCATCATCATTTTCAATACTATTGCATTTACTATCATCAGTATAGCAATTATATCATTTTATTGCAATTATTAAAGTTATAATATAATTTTGCACTATACGGGAAAAAACAACAACAAATAATAGAAATAACAATAATAATAAACAATAAAACGATATTTAATAATTATTTATATCATTATTTTAATAAATATCGTAATTACAGTAATTATTACTGTTATAATAATTATTTTTGCAATTATAGTACTAGTAAAAATGATAACAATGATAATAATAACAATAATAATATTAATAACGATATTATAACGACTATTAACATTATTATTATACTTTTTATTATTATTATTATTGTTATTTTTACAGTTATAATATATGTTTTGGCAATAATAATAA
Organism: Penaeus monodon; assembly: GCF_015228065.2. Classification (NCBI taxonomy): domain Eukaryota; kingdom Metazoa; phylum Arthropoda; class Malacostraca; order Decapoda; family Penaeidae; genus Penaeus; species Penaeus monodon. Next base: position 28,281 of record NW_023662694.1, on the reverse strand, counting down.
TAAAAAAATAATAATAATAATAATAATAACAATAACAAAAATAATAATGATAATAATAATAATAACAATAATAATAATTATTGTTATTATTATTATAATAGTAATAATAGTAATAATAATAATAATAATAAATTTAAAAATAAAATAATAATAATAATAATAAAAAATAATAATATAATAAATAATAATAATAATTTATTATATTTTATAATATTAATAATCATCAAATGTTATCAAAATTCTCTTATTCTCACTTTTATCCTCATTATTGTCTGATTAATACGATTATGGTAATTTTTATCATTATTACCCTAATTTAAATTTCCAAAAAACATCAGAGAAATCGAAAAAACGTCATTTTGGAGTATACTCTGAAAAAAGCTATATTTCGCTAGATTTTGCCCCTTTTTCGACTTTTGGGAATTATTTTCTTTTTCCTTTTTTTTATTATAAATGGGGACAATTCCTGTTATTATCATCATTATTATCATGATTATCATCAATATTATCATTATCATCATCATTATCATCATTATCATCATCATTATCATCATTATTGCAATTATTATAATCATTATTGCAATTATTATCATTATTATTGCAATTATTGCAGTTATAAAATATAATTTGCAACTTACTAATAACAATAACAATAATAATAGAAATAACAATAATAGTAACAATAATAACGATATTATAATAAATATTTATATCATTATTTTAATTAATATCGTAGTTAAAATAATTATTACGTTATAATAATTATTTTTGCATTATACTACTAGTAAAAAAGATAATAATGATAATAATAAAAAATAATAATATTAATAACGATATTATAACGACAATTAAATTATTATTATACTTATTATTATTATTATTATTGTTTTTTATACAGTTATAATATATTTTGGAGAAAAAGCTAATAAAAAAAGTAATAACAATAATAATAATAATAATAATGATAATAATAATAATAATAATAATAATAATAAAAAAAATAATAATAATAAAAACAATAATAATAATAATAATAATAATAATAATAATAATAATAATAATAATAGTAATAATAATGATAATAACGATAATATTGATAATATTAATAATCATCAAGTGTTATTTAAATTCTCTTTATTCTCACTTTTATCCTCATTATTGTCATGATTAATACGATTTTGGTAATTATTATCATTATTACCCTAATAATTGCCAAAATCATCAGAGAAATCGAAAAAAAACGTTATTTTGGAGTATACTCTCAAAAGGCTATATTTCGCTAGATTTTCCGCTTTTTCGACTTTTGGGAATTATTTTCTTTTACCTTTTTTTAATTATAAATGGAGACAATTCCTGTTATTATCATCATTATTATCATAATTATCATCAATATTATCATTATCATCATATTATCATCATATCATCATATATCAATCATTATCAAACATTTTGCAATTATTATCATCATTATTGCAATTATTATCATTTTTATTGCAATATTGCAGTTATAATATATAATTTTTCAACTATACTAATAACAACAACAAAATTAATAGAAATAACAATAATAATAACAAAAATAACCAAATAAATTTTAATAATTATTTATATCAATATTTTAATTAAAATCGAAATAACAGTAAATAATACTGTTATAATAAATATTTATATGCAATAATACCACTAGTAAAAAAAGATAATAATGATAATAATAACAATATAATATTAATAACGATATTATAACGACTATTAACATTATTATTATACTTTTTATTATTATTATTTTTTTTATTATTACAGTTATAATATATGTTTTGGCAATAATACTAATAAAAAAGTAATAATAATAATAATAATAATAATAATAATAATAATAATGATAATAAAAATAATAATAATAATTATTATTATAATAAAATAAAATAATAATAATAAAAAATAATTAATAAATAATATATATTAATAATAATAATAATAGTATAATAATAATAAAATGATAATATTGAGATATTAATAATCATCAAATGTTATCAAAATTCTCTTTATTCTCACTTTTATCCTCATTATTGTCAGGATTAATACATTTGGTAATTATTATCATTATTTCCTTAATAATTTCCAAAATCATCAGAGAAATCGTAAAAAAGTCATTTTGGAGTATACTCTCAAAAGGATATATTTCGCTAGATTTGCCGCTTTTCTACTTTTGGAATTATTTTCTTTTACCTTTTTTTTTATAAATGGAGACAATTCCTGTTATTATCATCATTATTAATATGATTATCATCAATATTATCATTATCATCATCATTATCATATTATATCATTATCATCATCATTATCATCATTTTTGCAATTCTAATCATCATTATTGCAATTTTTAAACATTATTATTGAAATTTTTGCAGTTATAATATATAATTTTTCAACTATACTATAACGACAACAATAATAATAGAAAAACAAATTTAATTAACAATAAAACGATATTATAATAATTATTATACATATTTAATTAATATCGTAATTACAGTAATTATTACTGTTATAATAATTATTTTTGCAATTATACTACTAGTAAAAATGATAATAATTTATAATAATAACAATAATAATATTAATAACGATATTATAACGACTATTAACATTATTATTATACTTATTATTATTATTATTATTTTTATTATTACAGTTATAATATATGTTTTGGCAAAAATACTAATAAAAAAAGTAATAATAATAACAATAATAATAATAATAATGATAATGATAATAATAATAATTATAATTATTATTATTATTATTATAATAGTAATAATAATAATAATAATAATAATAATAATAATAATAATAATAATAATAATAATAATATTTATAATTAATAATCTCAAATGTCAGCAAAATTCTCTTTATTTGAACTATTATCATCATTATACACATTATTAAAACGATTTTGGTAATTATTAAACATTATTACCCTAATAATTGCCAAAATCATCAGAAAATCAAAAACGTCTTTTTTGGAGGGATACACTCAAAAGGCTATATTTCGCTAGATTTTGCCGCTTTTTCGACTTTTGGGAAATTATTTTTTTTACCTTTTTTATTATAAATGGAGACAATTCCTGTTATTATCATCATTATTATCATGATTATCATCAATATTATCATTTTCATCATCATTATCATCAATATCATCATTATCATCATCATTATCATCATTATTGTAATTATTATCATCATTATTCCAATTATTATCATTATTATTGCAATTATTGCAGTTATATAATATAATTTTGCAACTATACTAATAACAACAATAATAATAGAAATAACAATAATAATAACAATAATAACGATCTTATAATAATTATTTATATCATTATTTTAATTAATATCGTAATTACAGTAATTATTATACTACTAGTAAAAATGAAAATAATGATAATAATAACAATAATAATATATTAATATTATAACGATATTATAACGACTATTAACATTATTATTATACTTATTATTATTATTATTGTCATGATTAATACGATTTTGGTAATCATTATCATAATTACCCTGACAATTGCCAAAATCATCAGAGAAATCGAAAAAACGTCATTTTGGAGTATACTCTCAAAAGGCTATATTTCGCTAGAATTTGCCGCTTTTTCGACTTTTAGAAATTATTTTCTTTTACCTTTTTTTATTATAAATGGAGACAATTCCTGTTATTATCATCATTATCATGATTATCATCAATATTATCATTATCATCATCATTATCATGATTATCATCATCATTATCATAAATTTTTGCAATTATTATCATCGTCATTGCAATATTATCATTATTATTGCAATTATGCAGTTATAATAAATAATTTTGCAACTATACTAATAACAAAAAAACAATAATAAAAGAAATAACAATAATAATAACAATAATAACATTTATAATAATTATTTATATCATTATTTAATTAATATCGTAATTACAGTAATTATTACTGTTATAATAAATATTTTTGCAATTATAAATACTAGTAAAAAGGGTAATAATGATAATAATAACAATAATAATATTAATAACGATATTATAACGACATTAACATTATTATTATACTCTTATTATTATTATTATTAGTTATTATTACAGTTATAATATATGTTTTTGGCAATAATACTAATAAAAAAGTAATAATAATAATAATAATAATAATAATAATGATAATGATAATAATAATAATAATAATAATAATAATAATAATAATAATAATAATAATAATAATAATAATAATAATAATATAATAATAATAATAATAATAATAATAATAATAATAATAGTAATAATGATAATAATAATGATAATATTGATAATATAAAATTTATCAAAGTTATTGAAATTCTCTTTATTCTCACTTTTATCCTCATTATTGTCATGATTAATACGATTTTAGCAATTATTATCATTTTTACCCTAAAAGCCAAAATCATCAGAGAAATCGAAAAAAACGTCATTTTGGAGTATACTCTCAAAAGGCTATATTTCGCTAGATTTTGCGACTTTTTCGACTTTTGGGAATTATTTTTTTTTACTTTTTTATTATAAATGGAGACAATTCCTGTTATCATCATCATTATTATCATGATTATCATCAATATTATTATTATCATCATCATTATCATCATTTTCATCATTATCATCATCATTATCATCATTATTACAATTATTATCATCATTATTACAATTATTACCATTATTATTGCAATTATTGCAGTTATAATATATTATTTTGCAAAATATACTAAGAACAAAAAACAATAATAATAGAAATAAAAATAATAATACAATAATAAACGATATTATAATAATAATTATTTATATCATTATTTTAATTAATATCGTAATTACAGTAATTATTTCTGTTATAATAATTATTTTTGCAATTATACTACTAGTAAAAAATGATAATAATGATAATAAGAACAATAATAATATTAATAACGATATTATAACGACTAAATTTAAAATTATTATTAACTTATTATTATTGTTATTTTATTATTATTATTACAGTTAAAAATATATGTTTTGGCAATAATTTCTAATAAAAAAGTAATAATAATAATAATAATAATAATAACAATAAAAATAATGAAATTATTATTATTATAATAGTTAATAATAATAATAATAATAATAATAATAATAATAAAATAATAATAATTAAAAAATAATAATAAATAATAAATAATAAAATAATAAATAATAATAATAATAATAATTGATAGTATTGATAATGTTAATAATCATCAAATGTTATCAAAATTCTCTTCATTCTCACTTTTATCCTCATTATTGTCATGATTTTAATACGATTTTGGTAATTATTACAATTATTAAACCCCAATAATTCCCAAAATCATCAGAGAAATCGAAAAAAAAAAGTCATTTTTTGGGGTATACTCTCAAAAGGCTATATTCGCTAGATTTGCCGCTTTTCGACTTTTGGGAATTTTTTTCTTTTACCTTTTTTTTTATAAATGGAGACAATTCCTGTTATTATCATCATTATTAGCAAAGATTATCATCAAATTATCATTATCGTCATCATTATCATCATATCATCATTATCATCATCATTATATCATTTTTTGCAATTATTATCATTATTATTGCAATTATGATCATTATTATTGCAATTATTGCAATTATAATATAAAATTTTTTCAACTATACTAATTACAACAACAATAATAATAGTAATAACAATAATAATAATAATAACAACGATATTATAATAGTTATTTATATCATTATTTTAATTAATATCGTAATTACAGTAATTATTACTGTTATAATAATTATTTTTCCAATTATACTTCTAGTAAAAATGATATAATGATAATAATAACAATAATAATATTAATAACGATATTTATAAGACTATTAACATTAATTATACTATTATTATTATTATTATTATTGTTATTATTACAGTTATGATATATGTTTTGGCAATAATACTAATAAAAAAAGTAATAATAATAATAATAATAATAATGATAATAATGATAATAATAATAATAATAATAATGATAATAATAATAATAATAATAATAATAATAATAATAACAATAATAATAATAATTATTATTATTATAATAGTAATAATAATAATAATAATAATGATGATATTGATAATATTGATAATCATCAAATGTTATCAAAATTCTCTTTATTTCACTTTTATCCTCATTATTGTCATGATTAATACGATTTTGGTTAATTATTATCATTATTACCCTAATAATTCCAGAATCATCAGAGAAATCGAAAAAAGTCCATTTTGGAGTATACTCTCAAAGGCCCATATTTCAATAGATTTTGCCGCTTTTTCGACTTTGGGAATTATTTCTTTACCTTTTTTTATTATAAATGGAGGACAATTCCTGTTATTATCATCATTATATCATGATTATCATCAATATTATCATTATCATCATAATATCATCATTATTCAAACATCATTATCATCATTATTGCAATTATTATCATCATTATTGCAATTATTATCATTATTATTGCAATTATTGCAGTACAATATTAATTTTGCAAAATATACTAATAACAACGACAATAATAATAGAAATAACAAAAATAATAACAATATTATAACGACTATTAAAATTATTATTATACTTATTATTATTATTATTATTATTATTATTATTATTGTTATTATTACAGTTATAATATATGTTTTGGCAATAATACAAATAAAAAAAGTAATAATAATAATATTAATAATAATAATAATA
>NW_023662694.1:0-16362 GCF_015228065.2 Penaeus monodon | reverse complement strand
CGTTATTTAAATAAAAATTTTATGTTATAATAATTTTTTTTGCAATTATACTACAGTAAAAATGATAATATGTAATAATAACAATAATAATATTAATAACGATATAATAATAATAAGAATAATGATAATGATAATGATAATAATAATAATAATAATAATAATAATAATAATAATAATAATGATAATATTGATAATATTAATAATCATCAAATGTTATCAAAATTCTCTTTATTCTCACTTTTATCCTCATTATTGTCATGATTAATGTGATTTTGGTAATTATTATCATTATTACCCTAATAATTGCCAAAATCATCAGAGAAATCGAAAAAACGTCATTTTGGAGTATACTCTCAAAAGGCTATATTTCGCTAGATTTTGCCGCTTTTTCGACTTTTGGGAATTATTTTCTTTTACCTTTTTTATTATATATGGAGACAATTCCTGTTATTATCATCATTATTATCATGATTATCATTAATGTTATCATTATCATCATCATTATCATCATTATTGCAATTATTATCATCATTATTGCAATTATTATCATCATTATTGCAATTATTATCATTATTATTGCAATTATTGCAGTTATAATATATAATTTTGCAACTATACTAATAACAACAACAATAATAATAGAAATAACAATAATAATAACAATAATAACGATATTATAATAATTATCTATATCATTATTTTAGTTAATATCGTTATTACAGTAATTATTACTGTTATAATAATTATTCTTGCAATTATACTACTAGTAAAAATGATAATAATGATAATAATAACAATAATAATATTGATAACGATATTATAATAATAATAATAATAATAATGATAATAATAATGATAATAATAATAATAATAATAATAATAATAATAATAATAATAATAATAATAATAGTAATAATAATAATAATAATAATAATGATAATATTGATAATATTAATAATCATCAAATGTTATCAAAATTCTCTTTATTCTCACTTTTATCCTCATTATTGTCATGATTAATACGATTTTGGTAATTATTAAACATTTTACCCTAAAAATTCCCCAAATCATCAAGAAATCAAAAAAACTCTTTTTGGAGTATTCTCTCAAAAGGAAATTTCGCTAGATTTTCCCGTTTTTTTCGATTTTTGGGGAAATTATTTTCTTTTCCCTTTTTTTTTTTTTATATGGAGAAAATTTCAGTTATTTCATCATTATTATCATGATTACACAATATTACTTTAAACATCATCATTGAAAATTATTATCATAATTTTTTGAAATTATTATCATCATTATTAAATTATTATCATTTTTGGGCAATTATTGCAGTTTTAAAAAAAAATTTTGCAACTATATTTAATAACAACAAAATAATAATAGAAAAAACAAAAATTAAAAACCAATAATAATAAATTTATAATAATTATCTATTCTTTAAATTTTAAAATTAATATCGTTATTACAGAAATTATTCTTTTTAAAAATAATTTTTTTCCCAAATTATCTACTAGAAAAATGATAATAATGTAATAATAACAATAAAAATTTTAAAAACGTATTATAAAAATTTAAAAATAAAAATATGAAAATAATAATGAAAATAATAATAATAAAATAATAAAAATAATGTTTAATAATAAAAAATAAAAATTTAAAAAAAATAATTATAATAAATAATAATAATAAAAATAATAAAAAATAATAAAAATTTAATAATAAAAATGGGTAAAATAAAATAAATAATAAATTTTGATAATATTGAATATTAATAATCATCAAATGTTACCCAAAATTTTCTCTTTTTTCTCAGTTTTTTTTCCTTTTTTGTCTTGTTTTAATATGATTTTGGTAAATTATTATAAATTTTTACCCTAAAAATTTTTCAAAATCATCAGAAAAATCAAAAAAAACGTCATTTTGGAGAAATACTCTCAAAAGGCTTTTTTCCCCCAAGTTTTTTGCCGTTTTTTCGACTTAGGGGAAATTTTTTTCTTTTTACCTTTTTTTATTTTATTTTGGAACAATTCCTGTTATTATCTTTCTTTTTATGATTTCATCAATTTACTTTAAACCCATCACATTATCATCATTTTTTCAATTTTTTAACATCTTTTTGAAATTTATTATCATCATTTTAAATTTTTATCATTATTATTGAAATTTTTTGCAGTTAAAATAATAATTTTGCAATATACTAATAACAACAACAAAAATAATAGAAAAACATAAAAAATAAAAAACAAAATAACGATTTTTATAATAATTATCATTCATTTTTTAAATAATTCTTTTTTACGTAATTTTTATTTTTTAAAAATATTTTTTTTTGAAAATTATACTACTAGAAAAAAATGATAAAAATGATAATAATAACAATAATATTTTAATAAGATATAATAATAATAAATAATAATAAAATAAAATTTTAATAATGTAATAATAATAAAATAATATAATAATTAAAAATTATAATAAAAATAATAAAGAAATATAAAAATAAAAATAAAAATGGTATATTGAAAAAAAATTAATAATCATCAAATTTTATCAAAATTCCTTCATTCTATTTTTTATCCTCTTTAAATTGTCATGATTAATACGATTTTTTTTAATTATTCATTATTACCCTAAAAATTCCCAAAAATCATCAGAAAAATCAAAAAAAACGTCTTTTGGGAGTTATTATAAAAAGGTTAAAAATTTCGCTAGTTTTTCCCGTTTTTTCGACTTTTGGGAATTTTTTTCCTTTTTACCTTTTTTTTATATTGGAGAAAATTTCCCTTTTTTTTCCATCATTATTATCAGATTATGATCAATTTTATTTTATCAGCTTTATAAATCATTTTGCAATTATTTTCTTTCATTTTTTGGAAATTTTTATAAACATTTTTGAAATTTATATCTTTATTTTTGCAATTATTGCAGTTATAATATAAAATTTTTGAAAACTTTTAAAAAACAACAAAAAAAATTTAATAGAAATAACAATAAAATAAAATAATACGATTTTATAAAAAATTATTTTATATCATTTTTTTAAAATTAAATATCGTTTTTTACAGTAATTATTACTGTTATAAAATTATTTTTGCAATTAAAATACTAAAAAAAATATAATAATGATAATAAAAACAAATAATATAAATAACGTTTTAAAATAAAAATAATAATAATATATGATAAAAAATAATGATAAAAATAAAAATAAATAATAATAAAAATTTAATAAAAACCCAATAATAATAATAATAATAATAATAAAAATTTAAAAATAATAAAAATTAATAAAAAAATTAATGAAAATATTGATAATTTTTAATAATCATCAAAGTTTCAAAATTTCTTTTTTTCTCACTTTATCCCCTTATGTAAAGTTAAACGTTTTGGGAAATTATTATCATTATTCCCCCTAAAAATTCCCAAAACCCTCATAGAAATCGAAAAAACGCATTTTGGGGGTTCTTTAAAAGGGGCTAATTTCGCTAAAATTTCCCGCTTTTTCGACTTTTGGGAATTATTTTTTTTTCCCCTTTTTTTATCATTTTGGAGACAACCCTGTTATTATCTCTTTATTATATTTTTATCAATATTTCATTATCATCTCATTATCATCTTTTATTGAAATTTTTTCCTCATTTTTGGGCAATTATTTCAAAATTATTTCAATTACTTCATTTTTATTCCCAATTATTGCGGGTTATAAAAATTATAAATTTGAAATTTATACTAATAAAAAACAACAATAAATAAAAATAAAAAATAATAATAACAATAATAACGATATTTAAAAATTTATCATATCATTTTTTTAATTAAATCTTTTATTACATTAATTTTTTATGTTTAAAAATTTTTTTTGAAATTATATTTTTTTAATTAAAAATGATAATAATGATAAAAAAAAACAATAAAAAATTTATTAAAACGAATTATAAAAATTTAAAAAATTAAAAAAATGTTTAAAAAAATGAAATAATAAAATGATTAAAAATAATAAAAATAATAATAATAAAAATAAAAATAAAAAAATAATAATTAATTAAAAAATAAAATAGTAATAATAAAAAATAAAATGATAATATTGAAAATTTAAAATTAATCTCAAATTTATAAAAAATTCTCTTTTTTCTCCTTTTTTCCCCCAAAATTATTTCATAATTAAAAATTTTTTGGAAATTTTTTCCCATTTTTAACCCTAATAATTCCCAAAAACCCACAGAGAAACGAAAAAACGTCATTTTGGGTTAGTCTAAAAAGGTTTAATTTGGCTAGTTTTTTGGGGCCGCTTTTCATTTTTGGGGAATTATTTTTTTCCCTTTTTTTTTTTTAAATATATGGAAAAAATTCCTTTTTATTATCTTTCATTATTATCAGGATTATCATAATTTTATCATTTTCATCATTATCATCTTTAAATTGGCAATTTTTATCATCTTTTTTGAAAATTTTCCCCTCATTATTGCAATTATTATCTTTAATTGAAATTTATTGCGTTAAAATTTTTAAAATTTTGCAATTTATACTAAAAAAAAAACAAAATAATAATGAAAAAACAATAATAAAAACCAAAAATTAACGTATTATAAAAATTTATCTATACTTATTTAATTAATTCGTTATTACAGTAATCTTTAAACCTGTTATAATAATTATTTTTGCAATTTTTAATTCAAAGTAAAAATGATAATAATGATAAAAATAACAATAATAATATTAAAAACGATGTGAAATAAAAATAATAATAAAAATTAATAAAAAATTTAAAAATAAATAAAAATTTAAAAAATAAAAAATAAAAAATTTAATGAAATAATAATGATAATAAAAAATAAAAATAATAGAAAACAATAAAATAAAAATAATGAAATATTGAAAATTTTAAAAAATCATCAAAGGTTATCAAAATTCTCTTTTTCTATTTTTGCCTATTAAATACGTTTTTGGGTTTAATTATTATTTTATTACCCTAAAAAATTTGTCAAAATCAGAGAATCAAAAAAAGGGCTTTTGGGTATACTCTCAAAAGGCTTTATTTCGTAGATTTTCCCGCTTTTCCCCTTTGGGGGAAATTTTATTTTTTTTTAGTTTTTTTTTATATATGGAGAAAATTCCTGTTTTATCATCATTATTATCAGTTTTATCATCAATATTACTTTCATCATCATCTTTATCATCTTTAATTGCAATTTTTTATCACCCTTTTTGGGAAATTTATACATAAATTTTTGCAATTATTTTTCTTTATTATTCCCAATTTAATTGCATTTTAATTTTTTGTGATTGGTTTTTAATTTACTTTTACCCTCGTTTTTAAAGTCATTAGCGCGCCACCAAACCTGGTTAAACGTCCGGAAAAAGAAGTGAAACCGAAAGATGAAGGGGGTTAAAGGGGTTTGGAAAATGGAAAAAAGGGAAAAGAAAGATGTGGGGAAGAAAAAAAAAGCCCCAATCAACAAAGTTTGTTGGTAAGGTGTTAAAATCCGGGGGAGGGGGCGGTCACCCTTAAGGGCTAATAAAAGGGTTTGGTCAATTGTTTGCCACAGGTACCCAAATATGGTATTATTTGTCTCTTAATGAAGGTTAAGTAAAAAAGGGGAAATTTTCACTCCGAATCTTAAAAATTTAAAAATTTATTAAACATTCAAAAAACACAAAAACAGGTAAACACAAAATATAAACAAAAAAACCAATAGGGGAAACCACCCAAAAAACAGGAAAAGGGACAGCAGTTCTTATCATAAAAAAAATGAAAAAAAAAAAAATATCCCACCTTACGGGCCTTTAAAAAAACCTCGCCCTTACAAACCGCGGGGGAAACAAAAAAAAAAAAAAAACGTCAATAGCTTCCCCCGGGGTACAGGGGCCCGTTAGGACTTTTTTCAACCTATGCCCCGGGCCTCCCCCCGCTAAGTTCCCGGTATATTACAGACCCGAAAGGGATTTTTTTAGGGGGTAGAACTACCCCCGGGGAACGAACATTTTCAGTTTTCTCCCCCTGATGGCGTGGCGGGTTCCGCCGAAAAATGATAGCTTTTTTGCTAATCAGGGGGTTAAAAATCCCTACCCCCTATAAAAATAGCTTTGAACTATTTAAAAAAAATTTTTTAAATCAATGCAAAAAGCAAATTTTAGGCAAGTTTTTCCCCCCGGCTTAAAAGATGCAAAATAAAAATTTGTAAAAAAAAAAGGCTATGGTTCCTTTAAAATCAAGGAAAAAGAAAAGGGAAAAAACCCAAATAATATAAAAAACTAAAAAAAATAATATAAAAAAAAGTAAAAGGAAGAGGCATTCCACGTGCTTTTGCGCGGGCAAGGGGGCCTTCTTCAGGGGGAATCGGGCCCTTCCCCAGTGCCCGGCACTATTTGGGGGTTTTGGGCCCACTACAATCCCCCCCAAACCAAAGTTCTTTAAAAGTCATTTGGCGAATTAAAACCTTTTTTAAAGCGAGAAAGGGGGCCAAAAATTTCTGGAAAAAAAGGGACAGGTTAAAAATGGTCTTATGCAGACAGGAAAATTTTAAGGGTTTTTAAAAATTTTATAATAAAAACGGGGAGTGCACCCCCGAAACCTAAAATTGGGGTTTTAACCCCCAAGAATCGCACGGGACTCCCCGTAATCTGCGCCCGACTCCCCTTAAAAATGTTTTAAGGGCCCTTTCTCTTTAAAACCTTACCCAACTGTCTTTCCCTCAAAACCCCGATTTTTTTGGGAGTCCAACTCGGGATAGAAAATTCTCTGTTGGGCCCCATAAGGACGCTTTTTGATTAATATGAAAAATTCACCTCGTTTGTGTGGAGGGTCAGGTTCTCGAATCGGGAAAATTCACTGGCCCAAACTTTTTCAAAACCCTGGCAGGCTTCTCCACTTGGGCCCAGTGCTCCCCCGGACCCCCATGCCCCCCCCAAAAATACGTAGCGTACGAGGTCCCCTTTCCGCTGGGTCGAATCCCTGCCCATCTGCGATTGTAGTCTCGGGGCCCCCCCCCGTTTTGGGGCCCTTTCCCTTTCAGCATCCTTGGCGGGTATCCCTTTCACCGTAGATTTTCCCCTAAACACCTTTGGGCCCTCTCCCCGTCGCCGTCAAACTCGTTCGTAAAACCCCCCGGGAAAAACCATCTCTGCCCCCTCCTCAGATAAAGGGGTTTTTGACCCCCGCTCCGTGCACAGCAAATGTTGAGGGCAATTTTTACAAACGGTAGCTTCTCTCCCAACATTAGGGTGTTCTCCTATCAAGGTTGCCAAAGGGATCTTTTTAAACCCCCCTATTTGTTTTCCCCAATCTCCCATTAGCTTCGGGTGATACCGGGGTCGTGTATGTGTCCGGTTTTTGGGTGGGGCTGACACACCCGAGGAAAAAAACCATTATGAAATTCTTCCATTTTCTTTCAAAATGTAGAACCCAGGGGGACCCAACAAGAACATACTCCCCCTTGATAAAAGCATTTTGCAATGTCTGGGGTTCCCTTTTTGGCAGAGGAACAACTGCAGATATCTGGTGAAGTGATCTATAATTGCCAGAACTACCCCTTTTCCCTGGGGAGATCCAAGCAAATCTTAAAATCCCCCGATACCTTTTCCATGGGAGGGGGAACTTTTTTGGGATGGCAGTAAAGGGGCCCCCCCTTTCCCGCACGGCCTTTTTTCCGTTTACAGTAAACAAGAGGGTTTACCTATCTCTTGTCTCGGCCCAAAATTTGAGGAAAGTTTAATTTGTGATCCCCGAGGGGACAGTAGGTTTGAAGATTCCCGGGTGGGCAGCAGGACATCCCCATGAAAAAGCATCCAGAGCTCTAGTTCCAGTGTACGAGGAATCACTGTTTACTAAATTCCCCTCCCAGGGAGGACTCTCAGAGGTATAGAAGATCCCCCTCTTAGTTCAAATTCCTCGAGATTTAGCGGATCCTTTCCCAGGCCTCCGGCGTTTTTGCCCAAAAAATTTAGGGAAATTCATTTTCCAAAAAGGGGCTTCTTTCGAGCGGCGGCAACGGTCTTGGGTTTTAAAATTTCATCAATGGGGGAAAACTTTCTGCTCAAGGGTCAGGCATGTAATTTGGGGAAGCACCAGGTTTATAAAATTAAGGTGTAAATAAAAAAAAGACAATCATGGCCAGCGAGTCCTCCTTAATGAATTTGGTTTCCCCTGGGGAAATTTTCGTGGGACAAAAGGACGATTGGGCAGTGTTATCTTTTAAAAAGCCCACCCTACAAGTAGGGACCAAAGGTTTCTAACTGCTTCAACCCCCCCCAAGGCTTCAATGTCGTGGTAGGGAAAAATTGTTTTTTCCCCCCCAGAAAATTCCTGGGGAAAATAAAAATACAGCATGGGGTTTTAACCCTTTTTCATCTCGCTGGATGAGAAAAGGCCAATAGGGTACAACCCGAGGCATCGCGTGTACTTCAAAGGTGCGATTGAAGTCGGGTTTTTTTAGGATTGGGGTCTGAAAACCCCAATTTTCCCTTCAAATCTTTAAAAGGGATCTGTTGGTTTCCCGACCCCAGTGAAAAATTTTGCTTGTTTTTTTCGCAAGGGGTCAAGGGGGCACTACGAAGCGTAAATTTTTACGTGTTTTCCCGGAAAAAAAACCCGGGGGGGGTCCAAAAAATTGTCAACTTGTTTCACGTTCAAGGGGGGTTTATTGAGTAATTTGCCTTTCCTTTTTCCGGGTCTGGGAAACCCCAGGGAGTTTAATTTTGAGACCCAAGAACCTTAAAGTGTTTACCCCCCAAACTTACATTTTTCAGTTTTAGCCCGGGAAACCCGCCTTTGCCAAAAGAAACCCCTTTTTGGTGTCCAAAATGGTCCATATGTTCTTTAAAAACTTTTCCGAGGCTACAACGACATCATTAGAAAAGCAAATGTGTGTCTTCCCAACACTGGGGTAATACAGCTTTTATAGCCCCCGGAAAGGGAAGGTGCTTGGCTAGACCAAAAAGGGATCCTCTTTAAATGATACAGACGGGCAAACCCTCTAGAAAACAGTCTTTTTGGGGAACACTTTTTGTTTTCCCCTACAGTCCCCGTAGGGGAAATTTTGGGGGTTAGTGCGGTAAACCGGGGGACCCGCTAACTTGTCGATGTCCATCAAGCCCGGGGATGGGGTAGGTATAAGCTGGGTTTACTTGTTAAGATTGCGGGAAATCAAGCCGAACCCTTTTGCTCCATCCTTTTTTCTCAAACCAAAACTACAAAGGGGGTAACCCTGGCGAGGGCGAAGGGTCAAAATGCCATCCCGCAAAATTTCCTCCCCATTTTTTGTCGTATGGGTCAAAGGGGACTTTCCCGTAGCCTCCAATGGCGTGAGGGTGGGTCCTTTTCGTAGTTACAATATTTGTGAAAATTAGGGGCACAACCCCGAGGAGTATCTTCGTTAAAAAAATCGCTATACTGTTTTAAGATAAGGTTTAAACAATTTTCCCTATGCGCACAGGTCCTAAAAGTGGCCCAAATTGCTCTTTGGGAAAGGTCCCCCCCAATCGGAAGTAGTTTTCAAAGGGCACACATTCCCAAATTATGGGGGGGGAAAAACATCAAAATCAAAAAGGGTTTAAAAAAACCCCCAAAAACACCAAAACCAAAATGCTTATCAAAGTCATCAGTAAAACGTCCCCCCCCGCCATAGGTTTTTACTTGGGTTCCCTCTCCTGGAAGATGCACAGGTTAGAGTTTACATATATAAACATTTTACCACGTTTTCACTGGGCCCAACCCTTTATTCCCCCTTTCAATAATACGGGGGGGGGGCTTATCATTTCGACCAAACACCCTTTCACATTTTTAGTAACTGAAACTACGCTTTTTGGCCTAGAATTCTGGCTGTTTTTGCCCTTTCACTCCCGTGGGTTTTTCAAATCGCTGCTCACTTGTATTGAAAAAAGCACCTGATTTGGGTGACCAAAAACACGACTGAGATCCCCAAAAAACTCGGGGAAAAATTATTATTATCTTGTTTCAGTTTTTCACAATCTTACACCTAGAGATTTATTGATCCCGAAAACCAGAAGGGACCTCACTTATTAAAAGAAAAATGAATTCTGGGGGAGTGAAAATTTGCAACTAAAATGAAAATTAAAAACCCAATAAAAAACTATGGCAACAAAAAAAACTCTCCGGGGAAAGATATGTCCTTAAAAACCCCATGGGTGATTTAAATTTTTCCGTGTCCTCTAAGAAACCCTTTTTCATGAAAATTCACCTAGACCATTTAAATTTCAACACCTGAGGGGACCTTTTAATGTTCGTTCAATAGGGGTGCCCGCGATTAAATTAGCTTCTCCCCATTAAACCCCCTTAAGTATAGTTTACTTTTAAAACCCCCCATCCACAAAACATGTACAACTTTCCCCTTAAAATGTAGCCTAAACCCGAGGACGGGCCCCCTTTTTAAATTTTAAAATCCCAGCATGGTTACTTGGAAACCCGAGTTTTTCCGGTTTTCCCGATCCCCATCTTTTCTCATCGGCCTTTCCCGATGAAATTCCTCACGTGCTGTGAAGACCCGCCCTGCGTGAGGCGGGTGAAAGGGGGGCCCCGCCGTGCAAAGTGCCCCGGGTTTTTGACAATTTTAAAAAACCTTTCAGGGGTTTCTGGGGTTTGCCGGGAAACTGCCGTGTTTGATTTTTACTTTTGGGGATATTGGCAGTACCTTTTTTACTGAAACGACCCGGGCCCAAAAGGGATCGGCCGTGGGAAATTTTATTTCCCCGGGGGCTGAAGGTCCCCCAACCCGAAACATGAATGCGTAGATTTCCAAAACACGTTTTGCTGCATCAAAAAAGGATTTGGGAAGCCCCCTCATCCCCCTTAAAAATATGCTTTCCCCTAGCCAATGGGGGAAACCTTGCCGAAAAAACCCTTCTAATTAATTCATCCGGGACACCAACGGTTTGGGGAATCCCCGGGATCTTTGTAAAATAATCCCTCAAACCCAAATGGAAAAAATCCAAAAGGGGGCTTTATTATACTTAATTTGGAACCCTTAAATGTTTAAAAAAATTTGTACAGGCAAATCCCCTGAACTTTTACCTTGGGCCCGAGTTTGAAAATTTTTCCCCGTTCTGTATGCCCCAAAAACAGGGGAATTAACAATCAAGGCTGCCGTCCCCCCTTTCACGACCTCTCGCTGCGGAATATACGCTTTAAACATTTGCAGGTTTAACTAAATTCTTATGGCCCCCTAACCCCAAAATTCTACTTCCTTTATTACGCTTTTTAAAGGGAAAGGGTGCCGAAAATTTAAATTTTAAAACCCCAAACTTCTCTATTTTGACATACTCAATAGCCTTTTTCGGACGGGGCAATATTAAAGAGTTTGGGGGTAGTCTCTCCAATAAATTTTCATATCTTTTCCCCAGCGTAGCCAACGTTTTTCCCCGTCTTCAACGAGGGCCCTAGCTCCCTTTGTACATTGAGGGTCCAAAAGTTCCCCTTCGTTGCTTTCTCTGGTTTTAAGGGTAAAGTTTCGTTACTAGAATCTGAAGGGGTTTAGAAATTTTTTTGAAACCCCTTCATTTGCCCTTAAACGCTTAATTTCTTACCCGGCATATTTTATAAAAAATATTGGGAATTTTAAAACCCAAAAAGATTAGCATTCGCTAATTTTTCACCATGGGCCTTTTTTCTAACAAAAGAGAAACCAAAAAAGGGAAACCAATTTTACAGTCTCGCATCCACCTGTGGGACCCAAAAAAAGATGGTAGTTTTTAGTGGTTGGGCCTTTTAATTTTAAATTTAATTTCCCCCGTTAATTAAATCTTGCGCTGCCACCAAACCCGGTTTAAAAACGTCCCGGAAAAATAAGTGTACCGAAAGAAAAGACGTTTTAGAAGGTGTAAATGGTAAAAAGGGGGAAACATGCATGTTTAGAAAGGAAAAATGGGCCCAATCAACAAAGTTTTGTCTTTGGGAAAAGGGGTTAAAATCCGGGGGAGTGCGTGTCAGCCTTAAGGGGTGATAGAAAGGGGGTCAATTTCTTGCCACAGGTAGCCAAGTATGGTACATTTTTTCTCTTAAGAGAGGTTAAGGGAAAAAAAGGGGGAAAAATTTACTCACGGGAAACTTCAAAATATACATTTATTAAAAAATTCTAAAAAAAAAAAACAGGGAAACCCAAAAAATAAACATTAAAAATCGGGAAAACCCGAAACCCAAAAAAGACAAAGGGGGCACTCGTTCTTTTTATAAAAAAATGAAAAAAATTAAAAAAAATCCCCCTTTTCTGCCGTTTAAAAACCGCGTCCTTATGGGCCGCAGGGGAAACAAAAAAAAAAAAACAAGTCAATAGCTTCCCCGGGGTTTTCATCGGCCCCTTTGGACGTTTCAAACCCATTCCCCTGCCAACCCCCCCCCGTTTTCCCCGGGGAATTTTTTAGCAGACCCCGGGAAGGGGTTTTTTTAGTGGGCTAGTAACTAGCCCCGGGGAAAGAACTACTTTTTGGTCTCTCTCCCCAGTGGCGTGGCAGTTCCGCCGAAAAATGAAGCTTTCTTTGGGTAATCACGGGGTTACAAAACCCCATTTCCCGATAAAAATAGCATTTTAACAGTTAAAAAGTTTTAACAATGCTTAAAAAAAAAAGTTAGGCAACTTTTTCCCCGGCTTTAAAAGAGTGCATTAAAAACTGTTTAAAAAAAAATGCTATGGTTTTTCCCTTAAAATCAAGGATAAAAATACCGAAAAAAATCAAAAATATATAAAACTAATAAAAAATAAAAAATAAAGAAAAAAATTTAAGGAAGAGGCATCGGGCCACGGCGTTTGCGCGGCAAGGCGGGGCCTTTTTCGGGAGACTCAGGCCCTTTCCCCGTGCTTTCCCGGGGTATTTGGGTAGGTATGGGTCACTACAATAATATATAATTTTTTTCCAAATTACTAAAAACAACAAAAAATAAAATAAAAAAATAACAAAAATAACGATATTATAAATTATCATATCAAATTTTCTAAATTATTCGTTATTTCGAATTATTATGGTTTTAATAATTTTTTTGCAATTATACTACAGAAAAAAGTAAAAATGATAAAAAAAACAATTTAAAGATAATAATAATAATATAAAATAATAATTTAAAAAATAAAATAATAATAATAAAAAAATAATAATAGTAATAAAAATAATAATATGAAACATTTAAATTTAATAATCATCAAATGTTATCAAATTCTCTTTATTCCACTTTTATCCTCTTATTTTTCTGATTTTAAAACGATTTTTGGGAATTTTTTTTTTCATTATTACCCCCAAAAATTTTCCCAAAAAATCGAGAAAACGTAAAAACGTCATTTTTTGGGGGTTTTCTCAAAAGGCTATATTTTGGGGTAGATTTTGCCTTTTTTGACTTTTGGGGAAATTTTTTTCTTTTTTTTTTTGCCGCTTTTCGACTTTTGGGAATTATTTTCTTTTACCTTTTTTTATTATAGATGGAGAAAATTCCTGTTATTATTATCATTATTATCATGATTATCATCAATATTATCATTATCATCATTATCATCATTATTGCAATTATTATCATCATTATTGCAATTATTTTCATCATTATTGCAATTATTATCATTATTATTGCAATTATTGCAGTTATAATATATAATTTTGCAACTATACTAATAAAAACAACAATAATAATAGGAATAAGAATAATAATAACAATAATAACGATATTATAATAATTATCTATATCATTATTTTAATTAATATCGTTATTACAGTAATTATTACTGTTATAATAATTATTTTTGCAATTATACTACTAGTAAAAATGATAATAATGATAATAATACCAATAATAATATTAATAACGATATTATAATAATAATAATAATAATAATGATAATAATAATGATAATAATAATAATAATAATAATAATAATAATAATAATAATAATAATAATAATAATAATAATAATAATAGTAATAATAATAATAATAATGATAATATTGATAATATTAATAATCATCAAAATGTTATCAAAATTCTCTTTATTCTCAATTTTATCCTCATTATTGTCATGATTAATACGATTTTGGTAATTATTATCATTATTACCCTAATAATTGCCAAAATAATCAGAGAAATCTAAAAAAACGTCATATTTCGCTAGATTTTGCCGCTTTTTCGACTTTTGGGAATTATTTTCTTTTACCTTTTTTTATTATATATGGAGACAATTCCTGTTGTTATCATCATTATTATCATGATTATCATATATCATTATCATATCATTATCATCATTATTGCAATTATTATCCTCCATTCATTGCAAATATCTCATTATTGCAATTATTACATATTATTGCCATTATGGTAGTGTATAATATATAATTGCAAACTATACTAATAACAAACAAAAATATAATAGAAAAACAATAATAATAACAAATAACGCTATTATAATAATTATCTATATTCATTTTTTAATTAAGTATTGTTATTACAGTAATTATATTAATTGTTAGTAATAATATTTTTGCAATGTTATACGACGTAAAAATGATAATAATGATAATAATAACAAATAATTAATATTAATAACGCTATATAATAATGAATAATAATAATAATGATAATAAATAATGATAATAATAATAAACAAAAAAAATACAATAATTTAAAACACAAAAAATTTTAAAAAAAAAATATAATTCTCTTTATCTCACGTTATTCCTCATTATTGTCATGCCTAATACGATTTGGTAATTAGATATCATATTACCCTAATAATGCCAAAATCATCAGAGAAATCGACAAAACGTCCATTTGGAGATACTTCAAAAGGCATATTTCGCTAGATTTGCCACGTTTCGACATTTGGAATTATTTCTTATTTACCTTTTTTTTCAAATATATATGGAGACAATTCCTGTTATTATCATTATCATGATTATCATCTATTACATATCATCATCATTATCATCATTTAATCATTATTGCAATTTTTATCATCATTATTGCAAATTATCATCATTATTGCAATTACTATCATTTTTATTGCAATTATTGCAGTTTTAATATATAATTTTGCAACTATATAATAACAACAACAATAATAATAGAAATAACAATAACAACGGGCAATAATAACGATATTATAATAATTATCTATATCGTTATTTTAATAATTCGTTATTACAGTAATTATTACTGTTATAATAATTATTTTTTCAATTATACTACTAGTAAAAATGATAATAATGATAATAATAACAATAATAATAATAATAATAATGATAATAGTAATAATGATAATAAAATGATAATATTGATAATATTAATAATCATCAAATGTTATCAAAATTCTCTTTATTCTCACTTTATCCTCATTATGTCATGATTTAAAACGATTTTGGTAATTATTATCATTATTACCCTAATAATTGCCAAAATCATCAGTGAAATAAAAAAAAACGCTATTTTTGTGGTATACTCTCAAAAGGCTATATTTTGCTAGATTTTGCCGCTTTTTCGACTTTTGGGAATTTTTTCTTTTACCTTTTTTTATTATATATGGAGACAATTAGCATCAATATTTTCATTATCATCATATCATCATTATTGCAATTTTAATCATCATTATTGCAATATTATCATTTATATTGCAATTATTTTCATCATTATTTCAATTATTATCATCATTATGCAATATTATCATCATTATTGCAATTATTGCAGTTATGATATATAATTTTGCAAAAATATACTAATAACAACAACAATGATAATGAAATAACAATATATATAAAATAATAAAACGATATCATAATAATTATCTATATCATTATTTAATTTAAAATCGGTATTTTAGTAATATTATGTTATAATAATTATTTAGTGTAAAAGTAATGATGATAATAATAACCCAAAAATAATATTTAAAAACGATATTATAATAATAATATAATAATATAATGAATAATAATGATAATAATGATAATAAAATAATAAAATAATAATAATAATAATAATAATAATAATAATAACAATAATAATAATAATAATAAAAAAATAATAATAATAATAAAAAAAAATAATAATAATGATAATAATAATAATAATAATAATCATCAAATGTTATCAAAATTCTCTTTATTCTCACATTTATCCTCATATTGTCATGATAATTCGATTTTGGTAACTATTATCATTATTACCCCAAAAAATTGTCAAAATCATCAGAGAAATCGAAAAAAACGTCATTTTGGAGTATACTCTCAAAAGGCTATATTCGTTAGATTTTTCCGCTTTTTACTTTTTGGGGAAATTTTTTTCTTTACCTTTTTTTTTATATATGAAGAAATTCCGTTTTTTTTTTTTATCCCCAAAAAACATTATTATCAAAAAAAATTTTTATCATCCAATTAATTAAA
>NW_023662693.1:7500-15823 GCF_015228065.2 Penaeus monodon | reverse complement strand
TGGTTGGTCGAAATTTTTACCCCAGCGAAGTGGTAGCCTAGACATATACATAAACATATATACCAGCCACTATTCCAATGATGAATATCGAACATCAAGTATTATCAGTCATGCGTCTAACATCTTGCTATGCAAGAATCTTAGTTGGAGATCAGTGTGGGTTCAAGTAAAGTGTAGATACTATAGAAGCAATTGGTTGTATTCGTGTATTATCAGAAAAAAATGTGGACTGTATTTGTTTAATTTCAGCGAGTGTAAATTTAGAATTATTTAGAAATTGCCCATGAGCAAATGCGGTAGTCAGAGTAGATGGAGAAGAAACAAGAATTTGTTATTGGTAGAGTGTGAGACAAGGATGCACTCATCCATATTGTTCTATCATGTATACTAAAGCGATGATGCAAGCATTTTTTGGCATCTTTGTTTGTTAAGTCAATCATATTTGCAGAAGGCAAAGACAATTGTTTGTTCGTCCGCAGAAGGCCTAAACATTAATTTCGCCTGTATCTCTAGATTTGAAAAACTGTTGTAACAATGTCATGTGGTAAGTCAATGGTGACGAGAGATTGATAATAACAGATAGCCCCGTTCCAGGTAGAGTTTTTGGTCAAGGAAAGCACTGTTGTCCGCTCCCCAAGCACTTGTTTTGTGCAGGTATTTTATTAAAAGTTGAAGCAACCGTTTGTTCAAATAAGAGTTTTTGAGTTTAGCAAAGAAGTCTTCCGTGTTAATTTGGAATTCTGTCATTTCCTGTTTTAGCAGAGTCTCTTCATGATCATCAACATGACATGGGATGACGTCTGTATAGAGCAGGATGTTTACTTCTTATTTTAACATCTATTACTAGTGGGTTTTTATTAGTTCTTGACAATCTGATTTTAAAAATTCATTCTTAGTTAATTTAAGATGAAGACAGGTTTCTTTGTAATTGACATTTCTCTAAAAAAATCCAAAATAATCAGAAATACCCTGAGGGTGTCTGTAGACTGCCTGCAGTGAATGAAGTAAACTGCTTTGTACAGTTACCCAGATATCTTCCTGAATTACATCTGATACATACTATATGTAGATTTCTGTTCTCAGAATGTGCAAGGAGAGATTGTGTGTGTATATTTCTATTTTGCGCAGTGTGCCTAGTCTAACATGTATGTTAAAGCAGTGGAGTATACCAGGAGTTTCGCTCACCTGAGAAAGTACGTGTCCTTGGCCTTGGAAGGAACCATGTGGATGACGCCGCCTGCGTTGACACTTTCAGGAGACTATCATTCACGTCATTGCTTTCGTTCTGATGGTGGACATGGTTTCAAATTATCAGAAGCAACGCTGATCATGAAAGACTGTTAATCACGATAACAGCAAATATATGTCGAATATATGTATTGAAACTGATACTGAATTACCTTGAGGCGAAAGCACACCAGTCCAAGAGTAACAGGGAAGAAGATTTCGAAGCGAGAGTCTCGCGTACCAGTGCTTCGAACTCATGAGCCAATGCTATCTGAAGAATAAATACCATATGAATACTGTATACTTGCACGCACGCACACGCGCGCGCACACACACAGACACACACACACACACACACCACACACACAAACACACACACACACACAACACACACACACACACACTCGCGCGCGTGCACACACACACCGCACACACACACACACACACACACACACACACACACACACACACACACACACACACACACACCACACACACACACACACTATATAAACAATACAGAGCAAGACGGATGGTATATTTCACACCTCTGTCCGAGGCACGGTCACGCCACACGGGTCCAAGCTCCACCACCTTGTCCTCGACCCGGGGGACATGGGGTGTTCTTGGGGGTCTCACATCTACCTTCAACAATAAACCAGCTAGCTAAGACCCCTTTCATTGACCCGTCCAACGCTCTGACGTGTCGTTCATACTCTGATGGCAGCGATGATTAAAAACCTCACAACGCAAACACTAATTCGCCTACTACTACGCTCTTACCGACGCCTGTTGCAGATCCACGCTATCTGCTGACAAACGTACTCTGTCGAAGTGCTCCTCGCCTCCCTTCAGGCCCAGCCATCGCTACCAAGTTCTCTCAACGAACACACACTACTAACCTGTATTATAAACTTCTCGCTGTCAATCACTGTTTTCCTACAGAAAAAACAAATGGTCACACACTGAGATCAGACACGCCTTCACCTCACAACTCATTCCCCTGTTCTAACCCTCCTGTGATTGATATATTGTGTTATTAGTATTTTCTGTCTATTATCATTTTGTCCCACATACACAGTTTAGTATATATCATTTCTCTCTGAACAAATGATTGTTTTCGAGTTTATTTTATTATTGTTATGTTTGGTTGTTTTCATTATATTATTCATGTTTATTCGAGCGATGTAAACAATACAGACCAAGACCGGATGGTACACTTCACACCTCTGTCCCCAGCAGCTGCCTTCCTCCTTGGGCGGACATTCTTGTCTGGCTTTCTATTTTGACACTTCTACGACGGAAATAAACATCCTCGAATGGAGCCGCCGCATAAAAGGACACTTTCGTCAAAGGACAGAGACACGGCAGACAGGCCAAGCCACACAGGGTCCAGCTCCACACCTCGTCCAAGACGCGGGGACATGGGGTGTCTCTTGGGGGTCTCACATCTACCTTCAACAATAAACCAGCAAGCTAAGACCCCTTTCATTGACCCGTCTAAGTCCATCTCACGTGGCGTTCATACATATCACTATCATGATCACATACAGACACACACAGGATGCACTTATGCTTTCAACACAACGGAGCTGTGAGTTACCTGCTTCCTAATGTGCTTCTGCAGTCCCTGCCTGCCATACAGCCGCATGACGAACCACAACTTGAGAGAACGGAAACGCCTGCCTAATGGGATCTGCCAATGCTGGAAAGCGTAATGAGGTTAAGTTCCTAATCAATGTATCAGTCTGTGTATGGGTGACTGTGCGCGCGTGTGTGTTTGTGTGTATACTTTTATATACACATGTATGTATGTATGAATGTATGTACGTATGTATATATACATGTATATGAATGTATGTATATACATATGCATTATATAAATATTACATATATGTATATATATGAATATTATACAAATATATATATATATGTATATATATATATATATATATATATATATATATATATATATATATATATATATATATGATATATATATATATAAATGAAACACACACACACACACACACACACACACACACACACACACACACACACACACACACACACACACACACACACACAACACACACACACACACACACAAACACACACACACACACACACACAATATATATATATATACATTACGTATTATATATACATGTATATGAATGTATGTATATACAATGCTTATATAGATATTATATATATGTATATATGAGATATTATACAAATATATATATATATATATTATATATATATATATAAAAAAAAAAAAAAAAAAAAAATTAATATTTTATATATAAAAATATATATTATATAATTTTAATATATATAATTTATATATTAAGATTAATATTATGTATATATTAATTTATATATTATAAATACAAAACATAAATAATTATATATATATATATATTAAAATATATTATATTTTTATATATAATATATAAAATTAAAAAAAAAAACAACAACAACACAAAAAAAAAAAAAAAGAAAAACAAGAAAACACACACACACAACCACACAAACACACAAACCACACACATACACACAACCCCAAACCCCAAAAACAAACCCCCCCAAAAAACAAAAAAAACAACCAACCCCAACCCCCACCCCCCAAAAACACAAACACACACACACCCACACCACAAAAAAAATTTTTACACAAAAAAAAAAACCAAAAAAAAAAAAAAAAAAAAAATTTATTTTTTTTTTTTTTTTTTTTTTTTTTTTTTTAAACCCCACAAACCACAACCAAACGCAAAACAAATATATATATATATATACATATATTATATTATATAATAATTAATAAAAAATTAATTAAAAAAAATAAAAAATTAATAATATAAAAATTTTTTTTTTTTTTTTTTTTTTTTTTTTTTTTTTTTTTTTTTTTTTTTTTTTTTAAGGGTTTTAAAAAGTTGGAATATGGATTTTATGTTTTTTAAATTTTTGGATAGACCTTAATTATATAATAAAATAAAAAAAATATAAAATATATATAAAAATAAATATATATAAAATTATTTTATTTGATATAAAAAAAAAAAACACACACACACACACAAAAAAAAAAAAAACAAAAAAAAAAAACACAAATTTTTATTTTGAGTTAAAAATATTATATATAAATAATAATAAATATTTATATATTATATATATAATTATTATACTTTATAAAAAAAAAAAAAAATTATTTATTTATTATAATTATTTTAAATATATATATAAAATATATTATTTTAAATTATTGGGTTAATTATATTAAAAAAAAAACAAAAAAAAAAAAAAAAAAAAAAAAAAAAAAAAAAAAATTTTTTGTTTTATATATATATTTTAAATATTATTAATTATATTTTATTTTTTATATATATATATTAAAATATAATAATATATAATATAAAAAACAAAAAATTTTAATAGTATATTATAATATAAAATTATATTAAATATTAAAAATTTAATATCTATAATATTATATATTATAAATATCATAATATTTAATATATATATATATATATATTATATAAAAAAAAATTTATTTTTTTAAACTTTATATAAAATTTTAAATTATATAATATATAATATTAATATTATTTTTAAAAAATATATATACATATAATAAAAATTTTTATTTTTTATATTATATTATAATTATATTAAAATTTATAAAATATATTTCCATTATATTAATTTATATATTAATAATATATTAAAAAATTATATATATAATAATTTTATATTTTATTTATCACCCCCCCACAACCAACAAAACAACCCCAAAACTTTTTTCTTCACAAACCCCACCAAAAAAAAACAACCCCCCCCAACAAAAAAAAACACCCAAACACTTCCTTATTAAATAATATATATATTTTTATTTTTTTTTATAAAAAAAAAAACAAAACAAACACCCAACCCCACCCCCCCCCAACCCCACCACACCCCAAAAACCCCAAAATTTTTTTTAAAATATTAAATATATTTTATTAATATATATAATAAGTTCCCCAAAAGAAAAAAATATATATAAAAAATATCAATATATATATTCTATTTATATATATTATATAAAATTATAAATTTATTTATACCCCTTTAAAAAATCTATATTTAAAAAATATATTAAATATATATTATTTTTATTATAATTATAATTTATAATATAATATTTATTTCCCAAGATATTTTATAATAGATATATTATCCATATATAAAAAAGGGGTAAATAGAAAAATATTAATATATAAATATATTTTTATATAAATTTATATAAAATATTACATACAGGCATAAATTTTATAAAAATTAAATTAAAAAGTAAAAAATTTTTCCCACAACATAATAATTTATTTAATAATATATATATATATTTTTTATATTATGTATATATAACCCCTAAATAATAATTATAATATTTAAAATATATATATATAGATATAAAGAAATTTAATAGATATATTTTAGATATATTATATTAAAGGATTTTTGTAAATTATATCCCTAAATTTTTTATATTAAATATATATACTATATATGTATATGTAATAATGTTATTATATTTATTCAAATATTTTAATTTAATAATATTATAATATATATTCTTTTTTTATTTTTTTTATTTCATATTTATAATTTTTGTATATTTATATATATGTTAAAATATTATTAAATTTTTTTATTAATTTTAAAATTTATAGTATAAAAATTTAAAAAAATTATGGGGGTAAAATACATCAACAACTACAACATACAACACCCCCCAAAAATAATAAATATAATATTTATTTAAAATATAATTATATAAAAAAAATAATTATTGTACCACCTACAAAAATAAATTAAAACCCCCACACCAAACACACTCCACCACCAAATGGGGGGTTAGAAAAGATGAAAAAAAATCCGGGGTACACAAAAGCCCTTCTCCCCTACCGGAGTAGGCTGGGGCCCCTACGGTCAAGGAGGAAGAGGATCCACATTAAAAGCATCGATTCTCAGGGGTTTTTTACCCTGTGGGGAAAAACCAAAAATTGAATCGTTAAGATTTCTCGGGTCCACAAAATCAAGAAAGCTGAAATAGATGCTATACCAATATATAAACTTTTTGCCAAATTTTTTAAAGGAAATTATCAAAATTTTTTCTGTTCCAAAGAAACGGACTTTTTGGAAACCAAAGGGATAATAAGTTATAAAAACGGGGGGGCACTTGAAATAAAAAAGGGAAGAGAGAAAAAGGGAGGAAGGAGGAGAAAAAAAGAAAGAAGAGGGGGAAAAATTGGGAGAAGAGAAAAGAAAAGGAAGAAAAGAAAAAAAGAAAAGGGGTTTTGGGGGTAAAGAGAAGGAGAGAAAAGGAAGGAGGTAGGAAAAAGAAGGTAAGAGGAGGAAGAAAAAAGAGAAAAATAAAAAGGGGGAAAGGCCCCTATAAACCCCCGACCCGAACCCTTTCCCTTCCCCCCCTTTTCCTCCCTCTTGCTGTTTGTCCCCCTACACATCCCTTTGCTTTATCCCCCTTTACCTTTTTCCCACCTTTTTCACCTCTCTCTCTCTTTTTTCTCTCGGTATCCTATTTTTGATACCGTACCCTTTTTACTCTACTCATTATTTTTTGTCTTTTTACTATTTTCGTTGTTTCTCTCACTTTTTCCCGTTATTTTTTTCCCCCCTTCCTCTTAAATTTCCCCCCTTTCTCTTCAAATTTACTCCTTTCCTTACTTTCCCTTCCCTAATTCCCCCTCTTTTTCTATTTTTTCTTTTCCCCGGAAAATCTCTTCCCATTTTTTCATTTCATCTTTTGCTTGTTTTTATTTTTTATTTTTCGTCCTTTTTCAAGTTCCGTCCTCTACATACCCCATCCACCACACTAATACTTGTTCCCCGACCCCCTGATATCTGTTTTTTTGTTATTATTGATAATTAATGCCACTTTTTCAGAAATATTTTGAAAAATGTATCATTGTTTTTAAAATAACTGTTTCCATGACGTGGCCCATTCGTAAAATAGCTTAAAAAAAAAAACCCATAGGGTACTTCTCTGGACTTGGTATTTGTGTGTCCCCGGTTTACCCTTTTACGTGGCGCGCGGGGATCAGAAAGAAAAGGTTGTGTTGACCCGTTTTTTTATGCCATTTTGGGAAAATGCTGGACGTGGATACTTTAAATTTTAAAAAAGGGTTTTAAAATTTTTTTTTTTTTTTTTTTTTTTTTTTTTTTTTTTTTTTTTTTACAATGGCCAGCACACCAGAGATGCCCAATCTTAGAACCAAGTCCCGTTTTAATTTATCTTTCCTTTCAACGAGAATCCGTATTTTTTTTCTTTTATTTAATTTTTATTTTCCAGGGGTACTCGTTTTGTTCTTTTTTTATTCATTCAAAAGAAGTAAAGAAAACCAAAACCCAGACCCTTTTTTAAAGGGAGTTCCCGGGGGGCAGGGGACAATAAGTCTCCTCACAGGGCCCCTCCCTCATTCTTTCGGCCCTAAGCCGCCATCCGCCGCTTGGGTGGGTAATTTCAGGCTTACCCTCGACAGAATGACTTACACGAGAGAGAGAAAAGAGAGAGATAGAGATAGAGAGATAGAGAGATAAAGATAGAGACAAAGAGATAAAGAGGGATAAAGGTTTGAGATAGAGAGATAAAGAGAGAGAGAGAGGGAGAGATAAAGAGAGATAAAAATAGAGAGAGAGATAAAGAAAAATACAGATAGATAGTATATAGATAGACAGACAGATAGATAGATAGAAAATAGATAGATTGATAGATAGATAGATAGATAATAGAAGAGAGAGAGAGAGAGAGAGAGAGAGTGAGAGAGAGAGAGAGAGTGAGAAGAGAGAGAGAGAGTAGAGAGAGAGAGAGGGAGATAAAAAGGGGAGGGAGAGAGAGATAAAGATATATATATATATATATATATATATATATATATATATATATATATATATATATAGAGAGAGAGAGAGAGAGAGAGAGAAGAGAGAGAGAGAGGGGAAGGAGAGAGAGAGAAAGAGAGAGAGAAGAGAGGAGAGAGAGAGAGGAAAGCGAGGGAGATATAAAGAGAGATAAAGAGAGAGAGAAAGA
>NW_023662693.1:0-2500 GCF_015228065.2 Penaeus monodon | reverse complement strand
GTCTCAGTCAGGGAAGTAATTCACCTCTCATAACAAATCTCTGCCATAAGAGCATTTTTAAAGATAACCAGCTGGTCAGTGCCTTGAGTGCTGAACCGTTCACCTGAATCTTGGACGAAGCGCACCGTGCAAAAGATCATACTCTATGGGATCATTTCTTAAGTGAGTGCACCGTGCAGAAGATCATACTTTATAGGATCAATTCTTAAGTAAGTGCATCGTGCAGAAAAGCTCAGGTGAACATCTTCGCCGCCGGCGTCCTCAGTTAAGGGTTCATGACAAGGAGATAACATTCCAAAAGAGGTGACTGGAAAACACATTACGAAGACTTTAGAAAATACAACAAAGAACGGGAAAAGGAATTCAGGTGGCTCATAAATAGAAGAAATTCATTTTACTGCAAAGTATGCCGCATTGAAATAACGTCACTGAAAAAAATGCTCTGCAGCAACACGGAAAACAACAAATAGTGGAAAAGTGCGGTGATATTTTTGCAGTACCTAACTATATACAGTCATTCTTTGGTGACACAACTGAAAAAGTTAAATAATTTGAGATAAACTACAGTATATTTATTGCATGTCATAGCACTGAAAGTCTTATGCTGCTAAGTAGGTGTCAGTGTCAGCTTTATATATGTAATTTGGGATAATTTGGCATAGTTCTTAGTCATATTTGGCATTTTTGACCTGGCAACCCTGCCTTCTCTCTCTTTCTGTCTGTCATTCGCGCTCTCATAAGTTTGTGTTTGCCGTGTGATTTATTACACCTGAAAATTACACATTTCTTATACAAAACCTGTCAGACATTCATTCATTTCTTTTTTCAATCCTGATACCTTAAACAATGATCAGTTCTCTAGTGTGACCGTCGAGATATGAACATAAAAATCGAATTTCTGCATAATTATAATGATAATGATATGAATAAAAACAAACAATAAACTCTGTTAGATAACAAGCAAACAAAATCAACCCTTTGACTGATACTGACGTTGTTAGGTCCACTGTTCATTCGACGTCCGAAGGGTAATTCCTTTATAAAATCTTTAATTTTCCTTGGACTGCGGAATGGCAATGCATGTACTAAATCTTTGTAAGTGATGACACCATTATAAACCTTTTCCTCAAATAAAATAGTGAATATAATCAGAAAAAAATCTACATAAAAAACAGCATGATTTTGCTTTGTTTCTTATTATTTGACAACTCTGAATGGACGACCTCGGCCTTGTCAATCAAACCTGACCTTATCAAACGGTGTCACCTTATTCAAGCAGCCGCGAATGTGCTCATTGGAAAATGGCCACAGAATTTATATAAACCAAAATATTTATTGATCTATCTAGCTGTTCATTCAGTGGACATGCACATGCACACACATACACGCACACACCTTATAGTCCAGCTTATAGTAAATGATAGTTGATCATCTACTCATTTGAGGTTACTGGTGTCCTTATCTCTTTGGGGAGTGTTTGTTGTGGGTGTGAGTGCCCACAAAGTATGGCTGGATGTTGAAGGTGAGGTCGGAGATCAACGGGGAAGCCGGCAGGCTCCCCAGTCGGCTAAGGACTGGGCAGTCCTTGTGATGCTGCTGCTGTTGTCTGCTCTGCCAGAGGATAGGGGAATGCTGATCTCGTTTTGGGCTCTGCGGCTTAAGTACATGAGTGCTGTGTAAGCGCACAGGGAACAGCCGCTGTCCAATGAGCGCAGACATGGCTGTGGACATGATGTGACCCAACCTGGGAAACTATGCTGAATTCCAGGTTGCAGGGTCGTGCTGCTACAGATACTCCCCCTCCAGAGAGTGATCAAAGCGAGCGAGCGAAATACCATATCGTATCATTCCGGTGGTCACCAGTATAGTAGATAGATGGGTGGTAATCTGGTATGGCTGGGTGTAGAAGATGAGGTCGGTGACCAACGAGGTAGCCGGCAGGCTCCCCAGTCGGCTAAGGACAAGGCAAGGCAAGGCAAAGTTAAAAGAAAGACCGTAACCAGGGGGGAAAGAAGATAGGAGAGGGGACGGATAAGGGGGGGATCAAAAAGATGATTTAGTGAGAGGGAAAAAACATGTGGGGTAAAAGTTGGGGGCATAGCTGACAGAGGATGGAAAGGAGGATAAAGGCCGGAGGGGGAGGCCTCGCACCCGCCGGGGGGCCCCTGAAATTGTACAATGTGTACAGCCGGCCACACTGTAGTACCTTAGACATCAGCCAGGTCTGTGCTTCTGCTGCACACGACTGAGTGATCATAGGGGGATACTTCAATGCACACACCCCATCCTGGCTCCCTACTGGCCACCGGATGTGGCTGGCCTCACATAGCCAACGTGCTTGAGACATTCCCCGAGATCGCTCTCCTCAATAACCAAGAGCCAACGCATGTCAGAGGAGGTCCTTGACCTCACCCCCGGGCCACGGGGCTCGGGGGGGAGGATTGGTGGGGGTCGTGAGACCGTCCACAGTGACCATTACGGCACTAAAAACTCCCCCCTT
>NW_023662692.1:12500-15828 GCF_015228065.2 Penaeus monodon | reverse complement strand
ATATGATATATATATATATATATATATATTATTATATATATGTATATATAATATATTGTATATATATAATAAATTATTATATATATATATTATATATATAATATATATATATATCAATATATGTAGGTATACTATATACATATATCATTATATATAGAGATATATTATATAATATATATATATATATATATATATAAATATAAAGAGTAACCTACCACACACACACACACACACAACACACAACACACAAACACCACATATATATATATTATATATATATTATATATATATATATATATATATATATATAGATATATATATATATGTATAATAGATATACTATATATAAATATTATATATATATATATATATTATCTATATAATATATAATACACACACCTACACACACACACACACATACACACCACATTACAACACACACACACACACACACATATTATTTATATATATATTATATATATCTATATATATATATATATATAATATAATATATATACATACACGTATGTATATGTATATATTTTTATATATATTATTATCTATATAATATCTATATATATCATATATATATATATATATATATATTTAAAGGTATGTATGTATTGTATGTTACATATCTACTTACATACTTACATACGACACTCAACACTCACACTCACACTCACCACTCCCACTCACACTCACACGCACACACACACCACACACCACACACACACACAGTACACACACAAACAAACAGACACACACACACAACAACACACACACCCACACAACCCACACCACACCACACACACAGCACACACACACTCGTGAAACTCACACACAACATACTCACATAAAGACACACACACAACATTTATGAATATATACACACACACACGCACAAACAAACACACACATTATAATATATATATATATATCTATATACTATATAGTATATATATTATATCTATATAATATATATTAACACACACAACACACACACACACCCACACACACACACACACACACACACACACACACACACACACACACACGCAAACTCACACACAAAACACTCACATAAAGACACACACACAACATATATGAATAGAATACACACACACACACAGAAAAACCACGACATATATATAGCTATATATACATATATATATTATATAGATATTTACATCTATAATCTATAGTATATATATATATATATATACAATATAGATATATATACATACACACACACACACACCACAACACACACAACACACACAACACACACACACCCACACACCACACACACACACACACACACACAACACACACACACACACACACACACACACACACGCAAACTCACATACACACACTCATAAGACACACACACACATATATGAATAGATACACACACACACACACACCACACACACAAACATATATATATATATATTCTATATATATATATCATATATATAATATATATACACCACACACACACACACACACACACACACACAGACACACACACACACACACAACACACACACACACGCAAACTCACCACACCACACTCAACATAAAGAACACACACACATAATGAATAGATACGCAGACACGCATACACCACACAAACATTATATTATATATATATATATATATATATGTATGTATAATATATTATATATATATATATAGATACACACACAAACACACACACACACACAAACACACAACACACACCACACACACACACAACACACACACCCACCACCATTATATATATATAGATATATATATATATATATATATAGATATATATAGATATATATATATACATTATGTATTACATATAATAATAAATATATACACACACAACACACACACACATTTCGTATTATATAGAGTATAGAGATAGATAATAGATATATATGATTATATAAATTAGATTTATGATATATATATATATGATATATATATATATATGTATGATATAAATATATATGTAGAAATCTATATTATATAGGGCATTATTATATATATATATATATATATATATATTAGTATATATATATATGTATGAATGTATATAATATATATATAATAATATATATATGATAATATAATATAATATATTATATATATATATGTACGTGTATGCATAATGGATAATCATTTATATTTATATATATTATATATATATATATATATCTATATATAATATATATATATAATTTAAAGGTATGTATGTATGTATGTATGTTATGTATGTATGTATACATATATACTCACCATTACTACATACGCACTCACACTGCACTCACACTCACACTCACACTTCACTCACAACTCACACTCACACACACAACACACATCACACACACATACACACACAACCCAAACAGACACACACACACACACAATACACACAAACACACAACACACACACACACACACACTGCAAACTCACACACACCACACTAAACATAAAGACACACACACACATATATAGGAATATATACACACACACACGCACACACAAACATATGTATATATATATATATATATATATATATTATATATATATATATATACACATATACAAACACACACACACACACTCACACACACACACACACACACACACACACACACACACACACACACCCACACGCGCAAACTCACACACACACACTCATATAAATAACCACTCACACATATTATTAATAGATTCGCACTCACACCCTCACACACACCCAACTCACATAAAGGACACACACACATATATGATTGATACACACACACAACACACAACAAAAAAAAAAAAAAAAATAAACATATATATATAAATAGATAAAAAAAAAAAGAAGAAACCTAGATGATGAAAAAACCCCCCAAAAAATATATATATATAATATATATGAAAAGTATATAGAAAAGAAAAAGATATAAATAATAGAAAACACAACACACCCCACACAGCACACACACAAAAACAACAACACACACACCACACACACACACCACACACACAAAATAAGAAAAATAGAGAATAGATATATATATAAGATATATATAGAATAAATAAGAGATATAAAAGATAAGATATAAACAATAGAAGAGATATACACACACACATATATAAAAAATAATATATAATATATATATATATATATTAATATAATTGTATATATAAATTATAATATATATATATTATTTTAAATATATATACATTATATATACAATTATAGTGTATATATATGATATATATATATAATATATATTATATATTACATATATATATAAATATATAAAATATATA
>NW_023662692.1:0-7500 GCF_015228065.2 Penaeus monodon | reverse complement strand
TTTACTGGTAGTAAAATTTGTGATTAGAAAAATAATTATTATAACAGTAATCATTACAGTAATAACGATAATTAATTGAAATAAGGATATAAATAAGGATTATAAAACGTATTATTGTTATTATTATTGTTATTACTTATATATTGTAGTTGACTATTAGTAGAGATGTTACAATTATTATTATAACTGCAATAATTGCAATAATAATGATATAATTGCAATAATGATGATAATAATTGCAATCATGAGATAATGATGATGATAATGATGATAATGATGATGTGATAACGAAATAATGATGATAATCATTGATAATAATGAATGATAATAACAGGAATTGTGTCCATATATAATAAAAAAAGGTAAAAAGAAAAAAATCCCAATACGTCAAAAAAAGTGGCAAAAATCTAGCGAAATATAGCCTTTTGAGAGTAGACTACCAAAATGACGTTTTTCATTAATTTGACGATTCTGGCAATTATTAGGTTAATAATGATAAATAATTACCAGAATTTCTATTAATAATGACAATAATGATGATTAAAAGTGAGATATGAAGAGATTGGTTAACATTTGATGATTATTAATTATTATTTACCTATTATCAATTATTCTCATCATTATTATCATTATTATTATTATTATTCTTATTATTATTATTATTATTATTATTAGCATATTTTATTATTATATTATTATTTATTATGATCTATTATTATTCAATTATTATTATACTATTTAATGATTAGTTATTATTGCCAAAAAATATATATAAAACTGCTAATAATAAAAATAATTATTATAAACAGTAATAATTACAGTAATAACGATATTATTGAAATAATGATATAAATAATGATTATAGAAACGTTATTATTGTTATTATGATTGTTATTACTATTATTATTGTAGTTGTTATTAGTATAGATGTAAAATTATATATTATAACTGCAATAATTACAATAATAGTAATAATAATTGCAATAATGATGATAATAATTGCAATAATGAAGATAATGATGATTATAATGATGATAATGATGATAATGATGATGATAACGATAATAATGATGATAATCATGATAATAATGATGATAATAACAAGAATTGTGTCCATATATAATAAAAAAAGTAAAAGAATAAAAATCCCAAAAGTCGAAAAAGCGGCAAAATCTAGTGAAATATAGCCTTTTGAGAGTAGACTCCAAAATGACGTTTTTTCCATTCATTTGATGATTCTGGCAATTATTAGGGTAATAATGATAATAATTACCAGAATTCTATTAATCATGACAATAATGATGATAAAAGTGAGAATAAAGAGAATTTGGATAACATTTGATGATTATTAAAATTATTAGTATTATCATTATTATCATCATTATTATCATTATTATCATTATTATTATTATTATTATTATTATAATTATTAATATTATTATTATTATTATTATTATTATTATTATTATTATTATTAATTATTATTATTATTATTATTATTATTATTATTATTATTGTTATTATTATAACAATAATAATAATAATAAGTATAATTATAATAATACTAATTGTTATAATATTGTTATTAATATTATTATTGTTATTATTATCATTATTATTATTTTTACTGGTAGTATAATTGTAAAAATAATTATTATAACAGTAATAATTGCAGTAATAACGATATAAATTGAAATAATGATATAAATAATGATTATAAAAACGTTATTATTGTTATTATTATTGTTATTACTATTTTTATTGTAGTTGTTATTAGTATAGATGTAAAATTATATATTATAACTGCAATAATTGCAATAATAATGATAATAATTGCAATAAGGATGATAATAATTGCAATAATGATGATAATGATGATAATGATGATAATGATGATAATGATGATGATAACGATAATAATGATGATAATTATGATAATAATGATGATAATAAGAGGAATTGTGTCCATATATAATAAAAAAAGGTAAAAGAAAAAAAATCCCAAAAGTCGAAAAAGCAGCAAAATCTAGCGAAATGTAGCCTTTTGAGAGTAGACTCCAAAATGACGTTTTTTTTCCATTCATTTGAAGATTTTGGCAATTATTAGGGTTATAATGATAATAATTACCTGAATTCTTTTAATCATGACAATAATGATGATAAAATTTGAGAATAAAAGAGAATTTGGATAACATTTGATGATTATTAATATTATTACTATTATCATTATTATCATCATTATTATCACTATTATTATTATTATTATGATTATTATTATTATTATTATTATTATCATTATATTATTATTATTATCATTATTATTATTACTTTAATTATTAGTATTATTGCCAAAAATATTTTTATCTTAATAATAACAATAATATAAAAATAAGTATAATTGTAATATACTAATTTTTTATAATATTGTTATTAATTTTATTATTGTTATATTATCATTATTATTATTTTACTGGTAGGTAAAATTTGTTAAAATAATTATTATAACAGTAATAATTACAGTAATAACGATATTAATTGAAATAATGATATAAATAATTATTATAGAAACGTTATTATTGTTATTATTATTGTTATTACTATTATTATTGTAGTTGTTATTAGTATAGATGTAAATTTATATATTATAACTGAAATAATTGCAATAATAATGATAATAATTGCAATAATGATGATAATAATTGCAATAATGATGATAATGATGATGATAACGATAATAATGATGATAATCATGATAATAATGATGATAATAACAGGAATTGTGTCCATATATAATAAAAAAAAAAAAATCCCAAAAGTCGAAAAAGCTGCAAAATCTAGCGAAATATAGCCTTTTGAGAGTAGACTCCAAAATGACGTTTTTTCCATTCATTTGATGATTCTGGCAATTATTAGGGTAATAATGATAATAAATACAAGAATTCTATTAATCATGACAATAATGATGATAAAAGTGAGAACAAAGAGAATTTGGATAACATTTGATGATTATTAATATTATTAATATTATCATTATTATCATCATTATTATCATTATTATTATTATTATTATTATTATTATTATTATCATTATTATTGTTATTAATATTATTATTGTTATTATTATCATTATTATTATTTTTATGTAGTATAATTGTAAAAATAATTATTATAAGAGCAAAAATTTCAAAAATAATGATAAAAATTTGCAATAATGATGTAATAATTGCAAAAAATGATAATAATGTGATAATAATTGCAATAATGATAAAAATGATGATGATAAGATGATAAGGATGAAAATGTGATGAAAACCCGATAATAATGATGAAAATCATGATAATAATGATGATAAAACAGGAATTGTGTCCATAAAAAATTAAAAAAAGGAAAAAGAAAAAAAAATCCCAAAAGTCAAAAAAGCGGAAAATCTGCAAATAAAACCCTTTTTTGAGGGTAGACCCCCAAAAATGCTTTTTTTTCCACCTTTTGGATGTTTTCGGGCAATTATTGGGGGTAAAAATGAAAATTTAATTACCAGAATTCTTTTAAATCTGCCCAAAAAATGATAAATTAAAAGTGAAAATAAAGAAATTTTGGAAAACATTTGATGATTTTTAATTTTATTACTTTTTTCATTATTATCACATTATTTTAAATTATTTTTATTTTATTATTATTATTATTTTTATTATTATTATTTTATTATTTTTAATTATCATTATTTTTATTATTTTAAATTATTAGTATTATTGCCAAAAAAATATTTATAATTTGTAAAAAATAATGATGTAAAAATTTAATAATAATAAAAAGGATAACTAAAATAATACAAATTTGGTTTTTTATTGTTTTAATATTATTATTTTTTATTATTATCATTATTATTATTTTTACTGGTAGTGTATTGAAAAAAATAATTTTATAACATAAAATTACAGTAAAAAGATTTTAAAAATTAAAATAATGATAAAAAAAATGATTATAAAAAACTTTTAGTATTTTATTTTATTGTTATTCTAAAAATTAAATTGTAGTTGTTTTTTAGTATGTTTGTAAAAATTATATTTTTAAAACTCCAATAATTGAAAAATAATAATGATATTTAGGGGCAATAATGTGATAATTTGCAATAATGATGATAATGAGGATGTTAATGAGGGATAATGATGATAAAGGGATGATGATAACGATAAAAATATGAAACAGGGATAATAAGGGAAGATAATAACAGGTTTTTGTGCCATAAAATAAAAAAAAAAAGGTTTTAAAAAAAAAAAATCCCAAAAGTCAAAAAAAAGCGGCAAAATCTAGCAAAATATAGATTTTTGAGGTGGGCCCCCCAAAAATGACTTTTTTTTTTTCCATTCATTTGATGATTCTGGAAAATTATTGGGGGTAATTATGATAATAATTCCAAAATTCTTTTAAATATGACAATAAGGGTAAAAAGTGAAAAAAAAGGAAAATTTTGGAAAACATTTGATGATTATTAAATTTTTACTATTATCATTATTATCATCATTATTATAAATTATTTTATTATTATTATTATTATTATTTTTTAAATTATTATTTTTATTATTTTTAAATATTATTATTTTATTATTATTATTTATTATTATTATTATTATAAATTTTTATAATTATTTTAATTATTAGATTTTTGCCAAAAAAATTATTTTAACTGAAATTTAAAAAAAAAATAATAAAAAATAATAAGTATAATTATAAATAACTTATTTTTTATAATATTTTTAAATTTAAAAATTTTTTATTGTTTT
Source organism: Penaeus monodon (assembly GCF_015228065.2). NCBI lineage: Eukaryota > Metazoa > Arthropoda > Malacostraca > Decapoda > Penaeidae > Penaeus > Penaeus monodon. The sequence continues at coordinate 2,719 of NW_023662692.1, read as the reverse complement.
ATTATCATTATTATTATTTTTACGATATTAAAATTTTGGTAAAAAAAATTATTTTAACAGTAAAAATTACAGAAATAACGATATTAATTAAAATTTAAATGTATAAATAATGATTATGGGAAACGTTATTTTTTGGTTATTATTTTTTTATTATTTTATTATTGAGTTGTTATTAGTTTTAGATGAAAAAATTTTTAATTAACGCAATAATTGCAATAAAAGGATAAAATTTGGGCAAAAAGGGATATAAAAATTTGCAATAATGATGATAATGATGATAAAATATGTTTAATGATGATAATGATGATGATAACAAAAATTTAATGATGATAATCGATAATAATGATGATAAAAAACCAGGAATTGTCCCCAATATATAATAAAAAAAGGTAAAAGAAAAAAAAACCCCCAAAAGTCGAAAAAGCGGCAAAATCTAGAAATATAGACTTTTGAGAGTAGACTCAAAAGGGACTTTTTTTTCCATTCATTTCCCATGATTCTGGCAATTATTAGGGAAATTTAATGATAAAAATTTACCAGAATTCTTTAATCATCACAATAATGATGAAAAAAGGGTTTAAAAAAGGAAAATTTTTGGTTTCTTTATGATTATTAATTTTAAATTACTTTTATCATTTTTTCATCTTTATTATCATTATTATTTTTATTATTATTATTATTATTTTTATTATTTTTATTTTTATTATTTTTATATTATTATTTTTATTATTATTATTATTTTTTATTATTTTTATTATTAGTTTTATTATTATAATTATTTTTAAATTATTTAAAAATTTTTAGTATTATTCCCCAAAAAAATATTTATAACTGTAAAAAAACCCCAATAAAAATTATAAAAATTTAAATTAAAAATAATATATTGTTATAATTTTGGGCTATTAATATTATTTTTGTTATTATTACCCTTTATTATTTTTTTTTACTGATAGTAAAATTGAAAAAATAATTATTAAAACAGAAATTTAATTACAGAAATAACGATTTTTAAATTAAAATAATATAAAAATAATGATTTAAGAAAGTTATTTTTGGGTTATTATTATTGTTTTTACTATTATTATTGTAGTTTTTTATTAGTTAGATGTAAAATTTTTAATTTTAAACTGCAAAAATTTCCCAATAAAAAAGATAAAAATTTTAAATTTAATAAATGATAAAAATTTTGCAAAAAATGATGATAATAAATGATGATAATGAGTAATGATAAATGATAACGATAAAAAATTATGTTTAATCATGTAAAATGATGATAAAACGGGAAATTTGGTCCATTAAATAAAAAAAAGGAAAAGAAAAAAAAACCCCAAAAAGTGGGAAAAAAGCGGCAAAATCTAGCGAAATATAGCCTTTTGAGGGTAGACTCCAAAATGACGTTTTTTCCATCCATTTGATGATTCTGGCAATTATTAGGGTAATGATGATAATAATTACATGAATTCTATTAATCATGACAATAATGATGATAAAAGTGAGAATAAAGAGAATTTGGATAACATTTGATGATTATTAATATTATTACTATTATCATTATTATCATCATTATTATCATTATGATTATTATTATTATTATTATTATTATTATTATTATTATTATTATTATTATTATTATTATTATTATTATTATTATTATTATTATTATTATTATTATTACTATTATTATTATTATCATTATTATTATTACTTTAATTATTAGTATTATTGCCAAAAAATATATTATAACAGTAATAATTACAGTAATAACGATATTAATTGAAATAATGATATAAATAATGATTATAGAAACGTTATTATTGTTATTATTATTGTTATTACTATTATTATTGTAGTTGTTATTAGTATAGATGTAAAATTATATATTATAACTGCAATAATTGCAATAATAATGATAATTATTGCAATAATGATGATAATAATTGCAATAATGATGATAATGATGATGATAATGATGATAATGATGATAATGATGATGATAACGATAATAATGATGATAATCATGATAATAATGATGATAATAACAGGAATTGTGTCCATATATAATAAAAAAGGTAAAAGAAAAAAATCCCAAAAGTCGAAAAAGCGGCAAAATCTAGCGAAATATAGCCTTTTGAGAGTAGACTCCAAAATGACGTTTTTTTCCATTCATTTGATGATTCTGGCAATTATTAGGGTAATAATGATAATAATTACCAGAATTCTATTAATCATGACAATAATGATGATAAAAGTGAGAATGAAGAGAATTTGGATAACATTTGATGATTATTAATATTATTACTATTATCATTATTCTCATCATTATTATCATTATTATTATTATTATTATTATTATTATTATTATTATTATTATTATTATTATTATTATTATTATTATTATTATTATTATTATTATTATCATTATTATTTATCATTATTGTTATTACTTTAATTATTAGTATTATTGCCAAAAATATATTATAACTGTAATAATAACAATAATAATAATAAGTATAATTATAATAATACTAATTGTTATAATATAGTTATTAATATAATTATTGTTATTATTATCATTATTATTATTTTTACTGTTAGTATAATTGTAAAAATAATTATTATAACAGTAATAATTACAGTAATAACGATATTAATTGAAATAATGATATAAATAATGATTATAGCAACGTTATTATTTTATTTTATTGTTATTACTATTTTT
>NW_023662691.1:12500-15829 GCF_015228065.2 Penaeus monodon | reverse complement strand
ACAACACCACACACCACAACCACACCACACAACTCACACAACAAAATTATAATATACAATTAATATAAATATAATAATATTACATAATATATAGTATATATATATATATATGTATATTATAAATATATGTGCATTCACAATCATATATAAAAATAATATTATATAAATATATTAATAAATATATTAATATATATTTTATATATTATATAAAATATTATATATATAAATATATTATATAAAATTATACATACATCATATATATATATATTATTATATATATATATATATATATATACATATATAATATATATTTTATATATATATATATATATAATATATAGTTATATATATATAATTATAAATATATATGAGAGAGAAATAGATAGAATAATTATATATATTATAATATATTATATATATATTTTTTATAATATATATATATATATATATATACCCCACACCACATAATACATATATACATATGTCGGTTTAACAATACATTAATATAGATTGTCTCCCCCAAAAATAAACAAAACAAAAAAAACATTAATATATATGTTATGTTATTATTTATATGTATATAATACTTTATATAATATATATATAATATCTATATAACTATTTTATATATATATAATATTTTATTCATACTTTAAAATTATAATATATATATTATATATATTATATAATATATATAGATATATTTTTTTTTGTGGTTGTGTGTGGTGTGTTGTGTTAATATTTTTTTTAACACACACACACAAACACACACACACACACACACACACCACACACACAAAAACCCACACACACACACACACACCAAAAAATATATAATATATATATATATTATATATAGTATATATATTTTAATGTATAACCATATCCTCCTAAAGTTCCGCCTGAGCGAGGGAAAAGGGGGGCGGGGGAAGCCAAGGCGATGCTGTCGACCCCGAGGGTGCAGGGCGTGACTTCGACTAAGCGGGACGAAAAAGAAGTAGGCATCCCCTCCCTGCAGGTCCCCCCCACATTTTGGGGGCCCTTGGGCCAAACGGGGGGGACGGACGCGGGGGCCCCCAAAGGGGGGGGCCCCAAAGGGGCCCCCAAGGGGGCCCCCCGGGCTTCCGTCCCAAACTCCTCCCCCTAACCCCCTGGGGAAATGAACGGCTCGGGGGAGTTGGGGCCTTTTCCCCCTCCTCCCCCAAAAGGCCCACCGGCAACGTCTGCAATAAAAAGGATATGCTGGGGGTAGGGGTGTTTTTCCCTCCCACCCCCAAGAAGGAGAGTGGGGTCCTGCTGGGAGGGGAAAGTCCGGCCGCAGGATTGGGAAAGAAGTTTTGTCCGCCTCCCCCCCGGGAGGTTTCCAAACCCCCATGAAGCTTTTGGGGCGATTTTTTTAGGATCCCCAGGGGGATGGGCAGCCCCAAAGCCCGCTGACCCCTTTTTTGGAGCAGCGTGGGGGGGGGCGGGAGAGGTGGGGTGCATCTGGATGACCAAACCCAGGTTTTTTCCTCGTTCGAACATGCTTTTTGGCTTTATGTCTCTTTTGCTGTATAAGCCCCTACCCAGATGTAAAATTTAGTGAAAGAGGCGTTCATGCCAAACTCGATCTGTGGCAGACAATTGCCCCACGAGATATTTGCTTGTTCCCCGGGCGACTTAAGCAGTACTGGGTATCCCATGGCTATGAGATGTCTGTCGGCCCCCATGGGTGGGAGTGATCCAGCACGAGAAATTTTCCCCCTTTCCCCCGGGTTTGCTAGGTACCAGAGAATGAGGACCTGGGCCCCGGTACCCGCGCTCCAACCCCCATGCTGGGCATGGTTTCAGCGATCAGGTACAGGGCCCAAAGGGGTCGACCCCATTTTTGTTCCGGGGTTCTGATTTTGTGGGACGACCATGGCTGGTTGTGGTACCCTGTGGGTCCACTTCAAAAAATCCCCCGTCCCTCCAGGGCACCTAAAGGTTTCAAAGGAAGACAAGGGAGGAGGAGGTGCCCTGGGTTTACCATGGCAGTCTTGACCAAAACACGAAATCGACAACCCGATGGGGCCCGTTGCTTGTGGGAGTCTTCAAGCTCGTAAAAACTCGGGGCAGCTCAGGAGTCCCTTGGGGGTACGCCCAGGGCAAACAAAAATTTCCCTCTCCCCGGAGACATTAGAGGCCACTGAAGCGTGTCGCAAGACTCGGCTGAAGGGACAAGTTTGCCCTTACTCCAGGGGTAGGGCTCGGACACTACTGAGAAGGGGCAAGGAAACAATTCATAGAATTTGCTGAGGAGGTGAAGGCCATTTTTTGGTAAAGACCTTTGCCCGATACCAAGTCCCGAGTAAAACTGAACTCTAAGCCCTCCTCACAGAGATTTAAATCTTTCCAGTGAATGGACATCTCTCAGATATATTGGGGGTTTGGAACCCGGGGGTGAGTACTTTTGGTGTTGTACCAGTTAACCCCCCCAACAGTTAGCTTTGGGGCAAACGATGTCACGTGCCTGTGCCCGGGCCCACAAGTGGGAAAGGTATATGTTAATCCCGCTGAACTGCTAAAGGTCGGGGTGAACCTAGGCTGGGGCCTGCATCAGTCCCGGCAGGCTGCTACCCTTCCCCTGATGTGAGGGTGTGGTTCCTCTCTGGAAACGGGAAGAGGGATGGGTTGTACAACTACCTGGATTTCATCTCAGCATACCAGGGAAGGTTCTAGCCCCCATTTTTTCTGAAACGGATCCGCAACCCCCTACTGAGGGATCAGAGACCCGGAGCAGTCGGGTTTTTCCTGGCAAATCCACAATAGACCGATACTAGGGTTGGAATTGTGGAACGCCGTCGTAGTTTTTGGGCGGGGTTTTGCAACCTACACGACCTCAAGAAAACGTTTACCGTGCATCGGGGAAACGCTATGGGAAATCCTGAGACCGGGGGAAATTTCCGAAAAGATTATTGGCTAAATCAAGCCTTTATACAGGTACTGAAAATGCTGTGAAATGTGGGGGAGGTTTGTCGAACTTCCCCGTTAATTCAGGGGGAAAAACAGGGGTGTCCTGCCCCCAACACTTTTTAACACCTTATGGGTGGGTATGGGCGAGCTAAGCCAAAGTCAGGTGGGGCAACACAAGGCAATATCAAAGGGTTAACCGACTTTGCCTACGATGTTGCTATCCCACTGAGTCCTTTAGCACTGGTGGGCTCTTGATGCATTTTGCAATAGGGAAGCCCTTAGGCCCAAGGTCTCCGGACTAAAACCAAGATTCAGGATTTTTTGGGGGCCCGTTAGGGGAACCCCTTCATCGATCCAGCTTGCACGAGGACGTTTAATTTTCAGAGAGTTTTCAT
>NW_023662691.1:0-2500 GCF_015228065.2 Penaeus monodon | reverse complement strand
TATATATATATATATATATATTATACATATTATCTCATCAATAACGGTATGTATGTTTGAGCAGCCGGGACCTCTCCCCATCCTTCGCCACTCAACTCGATCTTGCGCTTTTCTTTCACTTGTACCATCGACAACCCACAAATATCTTTGATGTTGTCGCTCAGTCTTTCTCGGTTTGCCTCTTCCTCTGTTTCCTATCACATCCTGTCAGCAAGTTTATGTGAGCATGCGCGCATATATAGCACGCGCGCTGATTTAAAGGTAAATCTAGGTAAATCGAACCTAGATATGATGAAGTTCCTTGGGCAAGGAACTTCACCTCGATTGCCTATTTAGCCACTGGGTGACAAGCCAGCCCAAGTCAATGCTGGTTTCAAGCCCGAATAAGTAGAGGAATGATTTCCTAAAGGTAACACCGGCATTTCCATGGAAAGGAACTGGGGACCCTACCACGTACTCACTCCAAGATCATCACAACATGAAAACTACAGTTAAGTATCATGCTGTGACCACGGCGGCTCAACATGAACCTACCGTTAAAGTGCCGCGGTGGCCGAGTGGTTAGAGCATGGACTCGAGACTGTCACGACGGCAATCTGAGTTCGAGGTTCGAGTCACCGGCCGGCGCGTTGTTTTCCATGGGCAAGGAACTTCACCTCGATTGCCTACCTAGCCACTGGGTGGGCAAGCCAGCCCAAGCCCCAGAAACTGGGTAACTAGAGATGGTGACTCGATAAACACACCGGGCGGAAGGCAACGCGCAACCACCGCTTCTATATTGCCAAGAAAATCATGGAATCCATGATCGCCAACGTCCTGTGGGGACAGGGCATTGGGAAAAAAAAAAACATATATATAGATAGATAGACAGATAGATAGATAGAATACATATAAATATACATTTTTCTATCTATATAATGAAATAGACAGCATATATTTATGAATATACATATATTTGTATATATACATATAGATATATATATATATATATATATATAATTTATATATATATATAATTCATATATATATAAATTTATATATATATATACATACATAATATATATATATTTTATAATATATATAAAAATAATATATATATATTATATATATTATAATATATAATATATTTAATAATCGCAAAACCTCAGACATAGCAAGACATTCCACTAATATCTTAAATTTTAAGGATCATCCATTAAACAGGAAAGGACTGTTCGAACCCATTAGCGCTTTTACAAACACTTCTTTCAACTGTGAATTTAGCAGCAGAAAGTGGAAGCATTTGAGGACCTAAGATTTATAATTACCAAAGAATAAATTTCGGTTCAATTCAAATCTGCTGACTAAGGGCAACTGTCGAGACACATAAAATACTTCTTATAATGCACAAAATGCACAGTTACATACATTTACTTGTATATTTATTTATGTATCAAAAACATACATACATATACATATAAATGCACACACAACAACACACACACACCACACACACACACACACACACACACACACCACACATACACACACACACACACACCCACACACACACCACCCAAGATCTCTCTATATATATATATATATATAATATATATAATATATATATATATATATATATATATATATATATTATATGTATATAATATATATTATATATATATATATATATATATATATAATATATATATATATATATATATATATATTCCAATTTATATAGTTACTGATCAATTTATTAATGTATACACGTATATGAATATAAACATCCTATATCTATATCCATAATTACATCTCTTTGTTCTGTCACTGTATGCACACACACACACACACACACACACACACACACACACACAGACACACACACACACACACCACACACACCCCAACACACACACAACAAACACACACACACACACACACACACACACACACACACACACACACACACACACCACACACATACACACACACAAGCACATATTTGTCCATTTATTATTCTATACATGTATGTATGGTATATATGTATAGTACCATGATGATATGATAATAATAATGATAATAAAATAATGATATTAAAATAGCGGTAATAATAATAATGATAATAATTATAGTAAAAACAAAATAATAGCAATAATAATTATAAGAACAATAAGAACATAATGATGATGTGATTGATGATGATGCAATAGCAATATGAATAATAACAATAACGATAATGATATGATAATAATAACAACAATAATGATATCAATAATAATCATATGATAATACTATTAGTAAAAGAATATATATAATAATATATATATATATCATATATATATATATTATATTATATATATATATATATATATATATATATATATATATATATATATATATATATATATACATACACACACACACAACACACACACACACACATAACTATATATATATAATATATATATATAGATTATATAATATATAATTATTATATAACATTATCTAAAACTATATTCAA
>NW_023662690.1:0-12500 GCF_015228065.2 Penaeus monodon | reverse complement strand
ACCTTGTTAATATTTCGTGTTTGTATCTGTGTGTTTATGTGTGTTGTTTCTCTGTTGGGTGACTATACAATATTATTATGATTATATTATAAATTATATTAATATAATATATATATAATATATATCACATACTCACACAACACCATTTCACAAACAATGCAACATATTTATTTCGGTTGATTGCACCCCAGTTTTTCGTTTTTGCACGTCGTCAGCTAATGAAAAAAGCTTTGTACGGCGTTAAAGAAAGAAGAATAGGGAGACAGGGGGGAAGGGAAAAAGGGGATTTTTTAGGGAATTAATTTTTTTTTTTTGATTAAGTCCAAAACACCCCCCGAAAAAATTGAGGGAATTTGCCCAGAGGTTTTAATTTTATTGATTTAATACAAATATTTTAGCCATCTGCTACTGCGCAAACATTAAAAACTTATATTTGAGAAAGTATATTATTGTTATCAGCAAGTCCCCTATGGCTCTTTAATAAGGCCATATCCATTTTTAAAATGCCGTTGGGATATTTTAATAGCATATGCATCAAAATTCCATTGGTTTTTTTTTTTTTTAATAGCCATTTTAAATCCAATATTCCATGGTTTTAATTGTTTTTTTTAACACTATATCCATTTTTTAAAATTCCATGGACCATAGGGTTTGTTTACTTTTTTTTTATAGGATATCCATGTATGTTCCATGCTTTAATAAGCCTAATCTATATTCAATCATCCATGAGTGGTTTTAATAAAATAATCAACATTCCTGGTTTCCATTTCCCCCCAAATATGCGCGATGATGATTGTTCGTGGTTTGATGGTCTAATATCATAGTTATCAATAGTCTACGGGTTTAATGACATAATATGAATATCCATCCAGATCTAAAATAAACACACTAGCCAAATCGGGACATGCAAAGTATTTATATCATACTCAGTTTTTTTGTCTAATATCCTAGGTTTTAAAACACGTAAGCGGAGCAGCAGCAGCCTCTGACATGGCGGACTAAGGAAAACCCGAAGTACAAAAACACACCGAAGAGGGCGCTTGTCCCCCTCGCGTTTACATCAGTCTCTGTTTTAAGGGGCAACTAAAGTTCGTGCATCGTTTTGTCGTCTTCCGCGTTATACTTGATTCTTTTCAGCAATCTTTCAATTGTGACATTTGCTCTAAGTTCTTGGGTTCCTCCCCTCCCCCCTCTCCCTATGTTGTTAGACTTGGTCGGTCGACTTTGGGGTGGGACGGTTTTCTTTTTTCGTTTTTTCTAATAAGCCGTACACTGACGATCCTCTCCCTCTCGCTACACCTTACAACAACACGATGAAACAACACGAACAACCGGAGTCAACTCTCCTAAAATATATATTTCGTACTCCGGTTATTTTTTTCTTTACCTTAACTAGCTGCTGATATAATCACTCGTATATAACACTAATTCCTATTAATGTAAGTTGTATATTATATCAGTTTCATTCTTGTAAACCTCACACCCAATTGATCACGTAATTTATCCACACCCCCGGAAACAACTGGATATGAAGGAAAGAATATTCAAAATCAGGGGAAGCAAATATTTCTCACTATTTCCCCTTTCTGTTTTCTTTCTTTTTTTTTAGATTCCGGTTCGTCTTAAAAAAAAGAAGAAAGACCGAAAGACAAGAATCGAGGGCAAACAGGAGACCCAGACGTCACTAACGCTCCGGCTAAAGTGGCCAAGACGCGAGGGAATTTTCCACTTCTTCTACGTATCGTGTTTGTTGGTTGTTATTTTCTATTGCCCATTAAAATAATTTTAGTCGTTATTTTAGTTATTGGTTTAATGTAATTGTTATTCATTCGCATTACTTGTACATATTATTGTTGGCTTGATTTTATTTTTTTGTCAATCGGCTGGGTCCTGCGTCGTTGCATTGTCATCTAGTATTATTATTGTTGGTGTGAGATTATTATTATAAGCAGTTACACTAAACTCAGGGACCACAGTTGGTTGTTATGTGAAAATCCTTAATATGTTCGCAATATGTCGCAACAGGCAAAACTGAACTGTTGTCTAGCATATCTTCTTTTAAAAGTGAAACTGGTCAGGAGCGAGAAATGTGTTTTTTAGAAACCAAAAGGAAAGTTTTAAATATTCTACACTTTACTGAAAGTGACGCCACCCAGAATACAGTGAACATCTCAAAAGAAAAAACACACTGTGAATCTTTTTATTTCTTTTATTCAAAGGTGTTCATATGACCGACCGTTATACAACAGGAAACATCAAAGCTTTTCTCTTCACAAAATTAAGGGGACAACATTGGAAAGTTCGTCAGCTGCATGAGTTCCATTTTTTTTCCTTTTTTAAAAACGGTTAGGAACGAATATACTCATTCATTAGTCTCTCTCTTTAGTCTCATCTCTATCTCCCCCCACTCTATCTATCTATCTGTGTTGTGTGTGTGTGTGTTGTAAGGATCCATTCTCCTTTTTTGATTATAAGAGAGCCTCAGTACGTGGGAGACTGGTAAGTAGGCATGATACAGATGGAGTAAAGCTGACTCTTATTGTTGGAAAGACTATAACACACAGCTTAAATAACACAATGGTAATGTAAACAAAATGGGAACAAATGCTTGCCATCGGCTACATCGGCTGGCCCAGCCACAAAGGGGGCCAGGGGCGTTACTGAGGTGCTTACAGTGTGACGACCGAACGCTCATTCACCAGAATGGTCATTTCGGTTTCCAGCCCGGACCGCGGCTACTGAAATCGCCCGAAGGCAGACACCAAAACAGTGTCGACTCTGGTAACGGGAGGACATTTTGGAAAAATATGGTTGGCACACAGTTTGTGGTATTCCCACACCATACGCTCACACTCTCTCACTATAGTGGGTGTGTGCGGGGGTGTGTGTGTGTGTGTGTGTATGTGTGTGTTGTGTGTGGTGTGTGTGTGTGTGTGTGTGTGTGTGTGGCGTGTGAATATTATCAGTTATTAAGCTCTCGTTTCTTATTTCGACTGAAGAGAACCTTTTCATGATAACGAAATATCAAAACCTCTTTTTTATTCTATCATTCATGTGCTTTAAATATTTACATATGCTTATAATACAAAAATACACCCACACACTGATACTACATTATATTATATATATACTATATAATCTACATTATATATATTATATATATATATATGCAGATATGTATATATTATATATATATATGCAGATATGTATATTTACTATATATGTATATATATTATGTATATATATGTATGCATGTGATGTGTGTGTGGTGTGTGTGTGGGTGTGTGTGTGTTTTGTGTATGTCTGTGTGTGTTGGTCATTGGGTGTTGGAAGTGCACCTTAGTGTATTAAATATTCACACACACACACACACACAACACAAACACACACACACAAACAGTATATATATAAAGATACACATATATATATATATATATATAATATATATTATATATATAATAAATATATATTATAATATATTTATATATATGCTAGTATTGTGGTGTGTGTTGTGTGACGGTGTGTGTGTGTGTGTGTGTGTGTGTGTGTGTGTGTGTGTGTGTGAGTGGTGTGTGTGTTGTGTGCGTGTATAGCATATAAACATACATTTATATACCAACACGCACACGCACACACACAGACACCACACACTCACACACACACACACCACACACACACACAACACAGACAACACACACACACACACACACACGTACACACACCACCCACATGCAACACAATACCACACACACACACAACACAACACAACACACACACACAACAATTATATATATATATATATATACTATATATATATATATAATATACTATATCTATATACTATATTTATATATAGATACATTATATTATATATATATATATATATATTATATATATATATATTATATATATATATATCTATATATATATATATATCTGTGTCATGTGTGTGTGTGGGTGTGTGTGTGTGTGCAGATTGCTGTGTATGTGTTTATATATATATATACTAATATATACTATATATATATATATATTTATATATATATAATACACACACATACTATAATCTATACTTATCTATCTATCTATCTATCTAATATATCTATCTATCTATATATGTTTACATTACACCACATACATATATATATTGTGTGTGTGTGTGTGCGTGGGCGTGTGTGTATAATATATACGTATAGAATATATATAATATCTATATACTTATTATATCACTAATATATATATCTATATATATATATATTATATATATATATATATATATATGTATATATATATATGTAAATATAATATACATATTTATACATATATCATATATATCTATATTATAATATCTATATCTATATGATATATCACCTATACTAGTAATACCACACACAGACCAAAATATATACCATATTATGTATATATATACACATATGTATAAATAATATGTACAAATAATGTTATATATATATAATATATGCGTATGCAAGGCCATTCAACTGGCTTGAGATAATATGTTGTGTCCCAAAGTCGGGAGTTGATCCCGGCAGAGAGAACAGTCCTCCTTCTCCAGGGCATTTTGCTAGGTTCAGATATGAGGGTTCTGGCTCCCTGGTATCAGAAGCTCCAACCCGCATCGCTGGACATGATACAGCGATACGGGTCTGTGGCCAAGGAGATTGAACACATTCTTGTCAGCACTCGCTGGAGGATCCTCCAGAACTACAGGGTTTACCGGAGTGCCGAGTTCTGTGGCACGGATCATAGGCTGGTTGTGGCTACCCTATGGGTTCAATACTAAACTACTCATCCCTTCAGTGACCACTCTACGGCGTTTCACTTGATGAGATTGGAGGTTCACCACAACAGTCTCTGATCGGTTCACAGAACATGAAAACCTAACAGACCCAGTTGCTCTGTGAGAGTCCTTCAAGTGCAAAACACTTGAAGCAGTGCATGAGTCCATTGGCGAGCGCCTGAGGCCAAGGCAGAATTTCATCTCACTGGAGACATTGGAGGCCACGGAAGTATGTTGCATGGCATGGCTGAATGACAATCAGGACTTGCACCATTCCTTGGTGCGTAGGGCTCGAACAATGCTGAGAAGGAACAAGGAACAGTTCATCAGGAACCTTACTGTGGAGGTTGAAGTAATTTCTTGGTAAATGACCTGCCTACCAAGCCTTTAGAAAGCTGAACTCAAGGTACGGTTAGACTGACCAACTATTTCGTTGGAATCCAACGATTATCAGTGACTTGGAACCCACCCGCCCATCCGTTTTGGTTACACTACGAAAAGAAGCATCAGCTCAGTCCACTGGATGGCAGCATCAAAACAAATCGTGTCCGCAGTCCCTTATCAGTAGTTGCGATGGATCCCGCGCTTCTCTCCCTTTAGTATGGATGTTTTATATTCCAAAGGACATTTTCTTGGCGTACTTTCTCTAAAAGAGAGGTAATTGCTTCCGAATTCCACATTCTTTACAGAAATATGACGAGAAGACGTTCTTCTTCTTCGAAAAATATGCGCGCTTGTTTATGTTCGTCCGTCAAATGAGGATACAAGATATATTGCATTTTTTTTTTTAAAATAATAAAAAAAGATGAAAAGGGAAACAATTTTTTTTTTAAATTTTTTTAAGAATATAAATAAATGCATAAAAAAATTTGACTAACCATAACTATGGACCTCCGAGTAGGGATTTTTAAATCAGGACCCCTTTCCCTGTTCGGCGAGTAGGCAAAAAAAAGGGTAAAAATGGTGGGAAAAATCCCCCCAAAATATTAGATTTCATAAACGACCGGGAAACCCCCCTTAAATTACAATTGGCGTCAAGGAATTTTAGACATAGGGGGTTTTAAAATGTTCTGGTATTTTTAAAGGGGGTTACCAAGAATAAGCATTGGTTTATTAAAGGTTTTAAAAATGTGGCCCCAAAAAAATTAAAATAAATAAAGTTTAAAGGCAATTTTAACAAAAAGTGGGAAATGCATTATATTATTGCTGCAGCGCTAAACAAGGGGGTCACGCTACTAAAAGGGGAAAAGTGATGGGGGGCCTGTAGAACACCGGGGGGGGGGGCAAAAATCCCCCCTCAAAAAGTTAGTTTTTCCCCAAAACGAATGGACCTTACCCCCATAACCCCCCAGACGAGCGTTGGGAATTTGGCAGCCAAAAAAGGGCGATCAAAAGTTGGGGTTTTGGGGAATTTGAGTGGTTAATAAACCCTAGCATTTATTCGGGATCAAATCGGGCAATGGGGAAAATCTAATTTAGGAAAATTCCAAAAGGGGGAGGGGCCTAATAGCACCCTGTAACAGTATTAAAAGGGAAAAGTGGGGTGGATCCTGTAAACTCCCTGTTAACTCGGGGGTACAAGTTTTTTCGCCCAAAATTCTAAATGGGTTTGGGAAAAAGGGGGCAGAGCCAAAAAAGTCTGTATAAAAACCTGGGTAAATGAAAGCCCAAGATTTGACTTTGCTTATGAGTTGCACTTTTGGGTTTTTTAGATATTGGGGGCAGTTTGAGGGATTTAGAATAGGAACCCTTGGGCCTAAGGCCCCGGGAAAAGAAAGAAGGTTGGGAGGTGTTGGGGCCCTTATCAATTCTTCTTCGGGAAAGGACGTTAAAAGCAAACCTTGTTGAACATTCTCTGGGCGAAGAAAAGGCAGAGACAACCCCGGGCGAGGACCCAAAAATTTGTTAAAAACAGCATTTGGGATGATGTTCTATCTTCGGGCTTTGAATATAAATTTTGTTTTAGGAAGGAAACCTGGGCCTAGTTCCCTTTGGGGTTCGCTGGAGCCTTTGAACCATCCTTCGCCGGCGGGGGTTTGAGTTAAAAACCCAGTGGCCCAGTCCGGCTAACCGTGAGACTGGGAAGGACCATTACTTTAAAAATTGGGAAACGCCAACTCAGGCTATATGGGCACCTAGCTCTATTCCCTTCTGGTTGTTCTTTGGGAACAAGTCTGGATAGGGGCCCCGGGGAACCCAAGGCCAGGCTTAAGCTGGCGTATGATATTTATAATAAAAAAATTACTATAATATTAATATATATTTTAATTATTGGGTCCCTGGGGTGGTGTTGTGATGTGTGTGTGTGCGGTGTGTAGCAACACACACACCCCCAAAACACCCAAACAAAATTAAAAAATTTTATAAAAATATTATAATATATATATATAAATATATAATTAATACATACAAAATATATATAAAAAAAAATTTTAATAATATATATTATTATATATTAAATGATATTTTATTATTAAAAAAAAAAAAAAAACAAAAAAAATTTTTTTAATAAAACAAAAAATATAATAATATATATTTATAATTATATTAATATTATATATATATTAAATAATTTAACATAAAAACATAAATTTACATAAAAAATACATAATACATACAACTATATATATAAAAATATTTAATATATATATATAATATATATATATATATGTGTGTGGTGTGTGTGGTGTTGGGTTTGGGTGTGGTGCGCGCGCGGGTAGTGTGGTGTGGTGGCCGCGCGCGCGTTATGGTGTGTATTGTGTGGGGGGCCGCGCGCGTATGTGTGTTGTGTTTTGGGTGGGGTGTTGTGTGTGTGTTGAGGTTTGGTGGATGTGTGGGCAAGCGATATATGTTTTACGTATAAAACCATTGTAATGTATAAAACATATACATATACTGTATGCTGTTTATAAGGTAGATAGATGGAAGATAGTAGAATTTTAAACCACAAAACACACACATAACAAAACATACAACCCCAAACCACAACACACACAACACAACACATGTATATATATATATATATATAATATATATAAATATATTATATATTTTATGTATATATATATATATATATTTAAAAATATAAATTAATATAATATATATAATATTACATGGTGTGGGGTTTTGCCTGTGGTGTGGGTGTGTGTGGGTGTGTGTATTACATACACTGATGCAGGGAAGAAAGGGCCCTTTGCCAATTCATGTGTTTCTTGTATTTCCCTTTATTTGTTCTATTGCAATTTGTTCGACATGAATCCAATCCATATAATCATCTTTTAACGGTGGGTTCATATCGAGGCCGTGGCACGCTGATACTCAATTGCATTTTTCCCGGGTTGTGATGCTCGGAGTGAGTACGTGGTAGGGCCCCCAGTTCCTTTCCCACGGAGAGTGCCGGTGGTCCTTTTTAGGTAAATTCTTCTTATTTTCCGGGTTGGGGACCAGCACGATTTTGGGCTGGTTTGGGCCCACCCAGTGGTGGGTAGGCAATCAAGGTGAAGTTCCTTGCCCAAGGGAAAACGTGGGGTCGGTGACTCAACCCTGGAACTCAGATTGCCGTTGTGCAGTCTGAGTCCGACGCTCTAACCATTCGGCCACCGCGGCCTTGACGATCATGGGTTCCCTGATTTTTTTGGGAATTTAGAGCGGGGTTTGCCCCTTGCCTTTCCGCCCGGTGTTTTTATTTTTTTTTTTTTTATTTATTTTTTTTTCCGAGTCACCATCTCTATTTTCCCGGCACTGACTTGGTGACTTGGGCCCCCAGTGGAGGAGGAATCGAGGTGAAATTCCTTTCCTAAGGGAAAAACGCGGGGGTGGTGACTCGAACCCTCGAAGTCAGATTTCCGTGTGACATCTGAGTCGACGCTAACCCCTTCGGCCAACCCGGGCCCCTTTACGATCATGGGGTTCCCTGATTTTTCTTGGCCATTTGCGGGGGTTTGCCCTTGCCCTCCCCCCGGTTTTTTTTTTTTTTTTTTTTTTTTTTTTTTTTTCCCAGTCACCATCCATTTTTCCCGGGATGCTTGGGCTGCTTGGTCCCCCCGTGGCTAGGAGGCAAAACGAGGGAAGTCCTTTCCAAAGGGGAAACAAAAGCGGGGCGGGACCAACCCCGAAGTCAGATTTCCGTCGTGACAGTCTGAGTCCGACGCTTAAACACGGGCCACCGCGGCCCCCATAATAATTTAAAAAACAAAAACAAAAAATAAATTTTTACAATTCAAGAATTTTTTCATTTAAAAAAAAAAAAAAACTTCAGGGGGAAAAAAATTTGGAAGTTAAAAGGCGTTTACAACATTTCAAAAAGTTTCTTCTTTTTCGGGGCTGGAAAAATGGGGACATTCATTTTTCCTTTTTCCCTCTTTAAAGGGGAAGAAAAAGGCATTTTTAACCAGTTCCCCCAATATTTTTTTGGTAAATTTTATTATCTCTTGGGTGCATGAATTTTTTTTTTTTTGTGAATGGGGGTTTTTAAATGTGTACGTTTTTGTGTTATGTTTTTCTTATGTGTGGGGCTAGTTAGTTTTTTTACTTGGGGGGTAGTTTGGTTGTTTTTGGTATGTTGTGTGGGTGTGTGTGTGTGTTGTTGGTGGTGGTGTGTGTGTTTGTGTGGTGTGTGTGTGGTGTGTGTGGGGGTGGGTGTGTATCCGCATGGTGTTTTGTGAGCCTGCCTTTGTGGATAGTAAACGATCTTAAAGTAGACCCTAGGGATCAGTAGAGAGAAATTTACATATTCAAAAATTGGGTTTCGGCTTTAGCATATTTATCCACAGTCCTTGGAAAATTCTACGAGGGCTTCCCATCTACTACAGGAATTATTTCATGGTAGGATATAAGGTTTTATTTTCCCGCATTTATAACCAACAAGAACGTTTTCTAAAGTGATTAAACAGGCCAAAAAATAAGCTAGCCTTTTAACATTTATTTTTAAGTAAAGGATTTTCAGGAAAAAATATATCGAAAAAAATTTATGGACTAAAATTTTTCAAAACCAGTTTTTTTTATATTTCTTTTTTGGGAGGTTTAAAAGAGGATTTTAAATTTTAAAAAAAGAGTAAACAAGAGTTTTTTTTTTAAATTTTTTCTTTTTTGTCAATTTCTCCTTACTTTTAAAACTCCCTTTGGGGTGATGAAGGCCATGGAGCCGATTTGAGAACATACATTTAGAAAAGGAAGCGCCTAGGAAATGGCATTGTGTTCCGGATATGTAAATCTAAATTTTTGATTCAACCAATGGTTTTTCTTTAATAAATATAGCACAGTAATTTCCCCTTAATTTTTTTCAGTCCCCGGTATGAAGGGGGACTCTCCGTTTTTCCCTCCAAAGAATTATATGAACGTTAAAAATGCAAAAGAGTACAGGCAGAAATACGGACGTTCTCATAGCCCCGTTTAAAAACAATCTCCCCCTCCTGCGACCCACGTCCGTCCCTCGCCTGTCCGTCGCCGTCCGCCCCCAGTCCGTCCTCCCTTCGTCCCCACAGGACTTTCGGAAATACGAGGAGGGACGCAAGGAGCGGGACGCTGGAGGTCGTTAGTGAAGGCCGACCCAGAGGGGCGGGTCGGGGCCTGGCTGATGCCCACCCTCCCCCGGGGGGGGCCCACGGCGGGGGGGCTCGGGACCCCCCGTCGGGTGGGGGGGGGGGGGATTCCTTTTTTATTTATAGTAATCATAGAAGGATTTTACATGGGTCTTATAGTGTGTGGTGTGAAAGCATACACACACACACACAAGATATATAATATATATTTTAATATATATATTATAAATATATATAATAATAATATAATATATTAAAATATATATATATAATTATATTAATATAAAATATTTTTAATATATATATAAGGTTTAACAGACTAATCAGTGATATTTACTATTATATATATAATTTTTTATTAATTTTTAATTATATAAAATATTTTATATATAAATTATTAATATATATATTATTATATATTAATATATATATATTTATATTTTTTTAAAATTTTTATATATATATTAAATTATTATATATATAATAATTTTAAAAAAATATATATATATAAAAAAATATAAAATATATATAAAATATAAATTTATATAATATATATATATATATATATATTATATTTGGTGTGTGGTGGTGTGTGTGGTTGTGGGTGTGTTGTGTGGGGATTGTGGTGGTGTGTGTGTGTGTGGTGTGGTGTGTGTTGTGTGGTGTGTGGTGTGTGTGTGTGTGTGTGTGTGTGTGTGTGTGGGGTGGTGCGGGGCGTGCGTGCGTGTGTGGGGTATGACTAAAAAACCAATGGGGGGTTTTTTAGTACTCAAGGAAAAAACCTGTATTTGTAAGCACGCTCTGTATATCCCCCAAAGAAGTCGAACGAGAAGACAAAGCCTAGACCCCGTTATTCCAAGGCGGACTCACCAGAGAGGTAGATAGAGACAGCGCAGTGAAGATAAACCCCCTCCCCACCGCCCCCGATCGCCACGTCCAGAAGTTGACCTCTTTGCGGGGGAGAAACAAGGTCATTTGATTTGAAAATGGGACAGTAGGGCAGCTTGTCATTGGAAGAGCAGATTTACGTGCTCTTGTGTATTTGGTCGAGCAAGGTCACGGTTTTGTGTACGGAAAGGAAGTGGGTGACCCTGTGTATTTGGGAGAGGATGGGAAGAGCACATTCGGAGAGAAAAGGGTGATTTTCAGGTAAGAGATCCCTTTTTTTATATAGAATGAATACCACATAAATTACAATACAAAAACAAACAAACACCCACAATTACACACACAACAAACACACACACCACCCACACCCACAATACAACACACAAAAACACAACACAACACACACACACCACCACACACCCCACACAACAACAAACACCACAACATATATAATTATTATATATATATATTAATCTATATTATATTTTTTTTTATCTATATATTTATATTTGGGGTTTTATATTAAAATTTTTATTAATTTAAAAATTTAATAATATATATAATTTTAATTTTTTAATATATATTAAAATAAAAATTAAAAAATATATTTAAAAATAAAAAAATTTAAAATGATATTTTTATAATTTTATATATATATAATAATATATATATATATTAAAACAAAATATTTGATATTAAAATAAAAAATATATAATATTATTTAATTTTATATATATATATATTTGTGTGTGTTGTGGGTGTGGGGGGTGTTGTTGTGGTGTGTGGTGTGTGTGGTGGTGTTTGGGTGTGTGGGTGTGGGGTTGGGGGTGTGTGTGTGTGGTGTGGTGTTGGTGTGTGTATGTGTGTGGTTGGGGTGTGGTTGGTTTGGTTTTTGGGGGTGTTTTGTGTGGTGTTTTGTTTGAGGGAATAATTGTGTTATAAATATCAATAAGTAAAATCCTTACCTGTAAAATATCTTTTTTCTCCGAATGTGCTCTTCCCCAATACGCTCTCCCTAATACACATGTCACCCGACTTCCTTTCCAGTACACAAAAACACGTGACCTTGTCGACTAATACAAAAAAGGCACGTGAATTGCTCTTCCCAAAAGACAAGTGACCCATCGTCCCAGTTTTTAAAACAAATGACCTTGTTTTTTCCCCCGCGAAGAGGTCAACTTGGACGTGGCGATCGTGGCGGTCGGGAGGGGGGTTTTCTTCACTGTCCCCTTTTTCTATCTACCCTTTATCTGCGTGAAAACGGCTTTGGGAAA